>NW_024068928.1:0-90489 GCF_009389715.1 Phoenix dactylifera | reverse complement strand
AGTGCCCAGGTTCTAGTGGCATCTGACTTGGCCATGAACCGATGAATCCTGAGATTGGGTTTTAAACCCTTGTTTAAATCTGTTTTATAATACATGAAGCAAGTATTTATACTTGAAGGGATTTTAGTAGATACCTTGAATAAACTTCAGTATTAGATAGATAGACACCCACTTTCTGGTAGTTACATATACACATTAGCATGTCAGACTGTTTGCAAAGAACTATGCTGATAAACTGGAGTTGTCTGCAAAGGCAAAAATGATGCAGAAAGCTGTCAACTGACCTGTGGATCATAAGTAGTGTTTCAGTGCATACTGAACAGAATATCTTAGCAGTCTGAACAATGGAATATTAAAAGAAGGGTCTTGGATTAGCTACATTCATACCCCCAGGGGTGGGTGGCGGGCGAGAGAGAATAGTGCCAGGGTGGATGCTGAGATTGCCTATCTTGAAATTTCAGGGATACAAGATTCTATTTAAGATGTGATTTTCCTGTTCCCTTAAATTCTGAAGTTGGAATGCTTACTGAATTTTGCAGCTCCCTGCTCTCCCAGTCTATATGCCTTTCTTGAAAAACCATCTGGTGAAAATATTTGCTGATGCAATGTAAACATCCAACAGGTCTGAAAAGGTCAAGGGAAAAGTTGTCATTCATAGCTTTGACTATCTGTATCTGGATACGTGAGATAAATATCCACAAGGTATTCCTTTCTTAGTGGAATTAAAAATTGGTGTAAATTTATCTATTACACTGAAATTTTAAGTGGGCTAGATGCAAAATCCTTTGAACAATCTGCAATGTCATGAGGCTGTGGGTCCACTATCTTTTGCCATACATGTCTGAGGCCTGAAACTTCAATGCAAGTGGGTTTTTTTTATATATCTTCATAAACATCTTACAGCTGATTTCCTTCTGAAGATAGGATGAGTTAATTTATATTTCAGGCCTTTGTGTGAGAAATCTGACAATGATGACAAGTCATTTTCATGAACTTTCATCAAATTTCATGTTTTATGCTGTAGGTTGATTCAATACATTCATAATGGGTAATTGTTGTCCAGAAGATCATGAACAAATAAGATTACATGGATAGAAGGTGGACATGGATGCCACATGTGACCAAGTTCAGATCTTCGGATAGAGTGCATTTGTGATTGATGATATAGGGAATTGATAGTCAAGTGCATTCACTTGATCAAGAGACAGTTACATGGGCAACTTCGGCTAGAAACACTAGCATGTAACTGTAAAGTAACAAGTGTCATACACCCCTCCACCCCCCACCTACCTTTGCCTTAGAATAGGCCTCACAGTAATCAGAATAGGCCTTACAGTAATCAGTTACATAGTTTGAGGCCTGGAAAATATCCGAGACAATTAAAGTACCTGGCTATGATCCTTTTGCTGTCTATTTTATTTTCACATATTTGCAATCTGGATTCTTGTGCTGGCTCAATACTTTGTATCTGGATCAGACTCCTAATATCATTTGTTTACTATTCCACAGGATTTTATTTGGAGGTAAAAGGATCGGTTATATTACTGACTATTTGTAAGGATCAGCTATGTCTATGGTGTGACGATGGGTTGCTGATATGAGATCAAATTTCCTTTTCTAATAAAGAAATACTAAATTAGGTTCCATGATATTGTGATACTCTTTGATAGATAACTTTACGAACCTTATATTTTGCATGATGGTCAAGTAGAACTCTTTCTTTTGGTTCTTATCCTCTCTTATTCTTGCTTGATGAAAAGCTCATGCAGAAGCCATGATATTTGAGATATTTTCTTAAGGACAATTGATACATGTGAGACAATTTATTGCCAAACTATACAATACTTAACAAAGTCCACCGAATCGGTACCGAGACTTGTACTGGTCAGCGCTTGATATGGTTCGGTACCTGTTTGGTACCGTACCAAACTGGTACGGGTAGGGCATGCCGGTCCATGGACTAGCATGCCCAATTTGTTTTAGAGTTTTTTTAAAAAAATTAATTGGTAATCACTTTTTTTGAACTTTTTCAATGAATTTAAGTCTAATTTGATTTTTTTTTTGATATTTTTTGATGTTTCTATGATCCCGGTTTAATCTAAATGATGTATCTTATTGCTTTAAAATGATACAAATCATAAAATGAATAACATAAAATATTCTGAAATCAAGTAGTGACGTAAAAATTAAAAAATAATACAATCAATTACATACAGTTAAAATCCAACATACATACCGATATCTAAAATCGGATTGAATGACGATCCCTTTCGTAGATATTGGATCATCATCAAAGTCAGGAGGCACATCTGCCCATCCTTCTAATCAAGCGACATTGTAGTCCTGTATGTTCATCCCATATGAAACGCGTGCCGAGTTATAAGCACTTTCGGATTTTTCGTTGAAGCTCTGTCTTTGAGAGATGTCCTCTGGTGATAATACGGCTGTGAAGGGGCTCATCTGAATATGCCGGCAGCAAAATTCGATCCGTAAGATGCTTCGAACTATGTAGAGTAGTAGACACCGGAAGATACTTCAGATGCACCATATCCGTATCTGTATGGGTCATAGGCTATCTGTGGCTGTGGGTAATATGATACAGTATATGATTCAGAATCTGATACATCTATGGATCCTACTCCACGTGCGAGGTCATTTGCAGCTGCATCACATACTCCTGAATGACCTTGGGGAGCCCGTCTCCTATAGTGCTATAATGCTAGAATTTTTGGAACCGAGTTGACTCGGTGCAAACCGGCCGGTTCGCACCGAGTCCACCGAACCGACCACTTACCGGATGGTACGGGTGGGAACCGAATGTAACAGGCGAACCTACCCGATTTTGCACCATTAATAAAGTTTGGTAAAAAGTTTCTTCTTTTCTCCTGTCCGATATCCTACTTGGCATTTGCATCTTATTGTTTTGTTAAGTTTGCAACTTTAGTCTTGAAGTTTTAAATATCTTAAATTGGTACCAATTAATTGAAACTTGAGTAAATCTATTAGCCATTTAATATATTGTCTCAATATGTGAAATATTTCTCCAAGCCCATTTAGAAGCAACATTTAGGTAGTGGAGTTTAAAATCTTGTTATTTGTGGTATGATGCAACTGGATTTTAAAATTTTTGGGTCGACCTTTGCCTTTTGGAATAGGTAGCTTGTGACAACAAGAAGTGAAAGACATGTTTGGCGTCACTTCTACACCTCTTCCTCTTTTCTCTTTTAACAATACAAAATGGAGAAACTGAGACAAAATTCATGTTTGGTATTATTATCCTATTTTTTATTTCTAAAAAGTAAAAACTATTCTCATGATTACTGAACTATGTGAAAGCAAGAAAATCTTATTTCATTATTTTTTAAATGAAAACAGAATTTTTCAAGTGGACTTCTGAACTATGTGAAAGCAAGAAAATCTTGTTTCTTTTTTTTTATTAAACGAAAACTGAAGTTTTCAAGTGGACTTCCCCTTCCTTGATATCCTTTCCACCATAACCATGATCTCCACTACTGCCTTTGCCACCAGCATCGCCGCCATGGCTGTCGCTGTCACTGCCGTCTCCACCATTGTCACCACCATTGTTCTTGCACCACCACCATTATTGTCACTGTCACTGCTTTCCGACCGCCTCCACCACTGTAACCACCTCAATTGCCGTTGCCGCCTCTATTACTGCCTTCCCATTCAGCTTCACCACCACAATTGCTGCTATCACTATTGACGCCACTATTGCTGTCACTTGCATTGCCACCATCGCCACCATTGCCACCACTCTTGCTGCTGCTACTGCTGTCATCCTTGTTGCCAGTGGCAAAGGATGGAAGAGGGGTTGGTTTTTGAGTTTTTAATGTAAAAAGTAAAAATACTAGACTATATCAAATATGTTTGTGCTGTTTAAAAATTTAAAATAAAGTAAAAGCAAAATTTTCATTTTCTACTTTTATAAAAAGAAAATGTGAAAGTGATGAAGAATGCCTTCATAATTTGGCAAAATCTTGTAAATGGGTGTAGTATAGGAATTTACTAATCTTTAAATTAACATAAGCAAGGTTCGCCGTCTTGGTATTAGACGCTGTACTGGTACTATCCTATTCCATTGTTGGTACGCGGTATGGTTCAAGATGGGAGGCATATTAAGTGTTGGTACGGTATGAAATTGCATATCGGTATGGTACGTATGATACTCATGGTACCGACTGGTACGACAAACTGTAATAATTGATTTTTTCATCCACTTTTTTTTTGCAGTATTCTTGTAGAGTTAGGTTGCTGCCTCATTGTTGGAGGATGCTTAATTCCAAACAGTGCATTATAACTCCTTAGCATTGTAAGAAAAATGTAAGGTGGTTTGCCATATAGGCATGGGTGAATTCATATGCATTTAAGTTTATTATAGTGTAAAACAGGGTACAATGACATCTTTGAATGTCAGATAGTTCCTTTTAAGCAGCATTTATACCTTCTGCAAAAGTTATCTGTACGCCTAAGAATTAAAAGGATAGTCCTTCAGAAATTGCTTCTAGTTTCAATTGTTCTTGTTTTTATTTTGTTATATTTATAATTTTATGCATTTAGTATGGTGATACTTGTTTCTTCCTTTTCTCTCTTATGGTAATACAATCTTCATCTGGGAAAGTTGGGTATCAACGGTCAAATGCTTGACCTTTTTGTTCCCTTTTCTCCTATTACAGGTTCCTGTATACCAAGAACCATCTTTCACTATACCTGGAACTCCAGGAATTGTACAACATGAAATCTTGAATGATAGAAGGCATGTCTTGACTAAGGTGATTATGAAGTTTACTTTTTGTATACTCGCTAGATATATTGGTAGTTTTGACTACAATGCGCAATGTAGCTCTTTGTATTTAAATATGACCTTGATGCATCTTTTGCAGGACACAGCAGGTTTGGTTAAGCTGTGGGAGATTACCAGGGGAGTTGTAACTGAGAATTAATGGCAAGGTTCGTTCATGCTTTTTAAGTACTATTTTTTGTAATATATCTTGAATTTTCTCTTCTGCATTACTGGAACGACAAAAGAAGAAATAAATTGCTCCAGTTTAACCTTTTGAGTTAATATTATTTGAATTTGTTATTAAATGATCTGGACCTGTGAATCTACAGCAGGGGATCCAGCTTACATTTCAATAAGGATCTTGAACTGTATAGTCTAAAGCTATTCATTAATGTTTGCAGGTTTCTTTGAGAAAAAGAAGGAAGAACTATTTGAAATGGTGCTGTATCACATACGATCAATATTGCTGTGTTAAATCTGTCATAAACCTTGGTATATAAAAAAAAACCTTTTTGGTAAATTTCATCGTATTTTTCCTTTTTCCAGGTGAGTGTACCTGCATGGTTTAACGATGGACACTCGGCTTGGAAGCGTTGTCTGTCCACTTGGATACTCCTCAATGCTTTTCTGCGGAGATGTATGCTGTGGACTTGAATATAATTAGGGCGCACCCTGAAGATCTCAAGGTAAATATACTATGTTCTCTTTATTTTTTCAAATTTACACGATTTAACTTCCCAAACACCTAAAATAGGAGGTGGAGAATATATCTGTTACTTGTTTAGAAAAAATGTTTATGAACATGAGAATTTGGAATGAGTGTCAAAAATGTTATGTTGGACATCTTCCATGATTGTGCACCTATAACAAGAATTTTGCTGAGGCATTTGGTTCATGATCTACTTTTGGAGGTCATACTGTAACGTCCAGCTAATTAACTTTTGATGATTTCCCCTAAATGACAGGAATTTGCTTCATTAGATACATCTTTAAAATTCAATTATCAACTGAGATAGTGGACATATCCATTATGTAGTTGAAACTTCATAAATTATTGCTTGGTGGAATCAAAAGGAAACTATATTTATTTTGTGAACCTTCTTTGTTCTTATCATTGCTTTGCAAATATGGGCAAGTTTGCTGGCATTTTGTTCATCATGATCCTGTAATTCCTGTATCACTATATGTGCTGGTGGCATTCACCTAAAAGTCCAGGGATAACATTAACTAACAAAATTGAACAAATGATTTTTGCAAAGTGAGAGTGGTTCTTTGATCTTCATCAATTCACAGCAAGGTTTGTCTCTTTGAGTTGATAACTTCTTGAAAGAAGAGTATTGAATGAAGAAAATATATTTGCTGTGAAAAAATGATTAAATGATCAAGGATATGAAGAAAACATATTCCTGTTAAAATAACTTGCCTAGGATACCTATTTTAAATATTATAACCAGTTATATTAAATTAGAACATTTAAATGAGTTGGTCCAATGTGCTATAATCTGTCAGGATGTACAACTATTCTCATTTTTGTAAGGATTTAATCCATGTTTGAAAATCAGCCACTACGGCTTCTATAGTGGCTAGTATTATGGTTTTAGCCTAAAACCATTGTGGTAAGAATCATAGCGGTTCTATATATGAAAAAGCTGATATGTTGAGAGGTAACCCAGTATAGCAGCTACTATGCAACGAGTTCAAAGTGGGTTAGACTTGTTTCCGGATTGCAACCGATCCAACAATTAGTGAGCCTAAGAGGTACACAAGGAGGAGAGCTAGACCTAAAGATGGTATGGGTCTGGTATTAGAGGGCATAGTGACTGGCGACTGGTTCGGCTTGGTATGGGTCTGTACATGTTCTGGGGCATACCAAAAATAGCGTGGGAGGGGGAGAGGGAGAAAAGGAGAAAGGGAGGAAGAAAGAGGGGGGAAAGAAGGGGGAGGGGCACTCTAAACCCTAACCCTAATCCTAAGAGAGAGAGAGAGAGAGAGAGAGAGAGAGAGAGAGAGAGAGGGAAGAAGGGAGAGGGTCGAGGGCTTACTGGTGATGGCCGAGAGGGAGCGAGTCTACTTCCATCGAACAGTCGAATGGTTGCGAGCGGCCAGTGGGCATATGCCCTCGAACACACCAATCATCGCAACCCTCGAATGGTTGCAAGCAACGAAGGGACAAAATGCTTTTGAATGCTAGCGATCGCAACCCTTGAATGGGGGAAGTGGTGGTGGAGAAACGTTTGATCATGAGAAGGGGGGGGGAGAGCAAGGCTTAAACCATCATAGGGGTGGGGTTGGGGGGTTGAAAAACTGAATCGAGGGGTTGGGGAGGGTATTAATCGTGGTGAACCGGGAGTGGGGGGGGGCATTATAATCAAAACCGCCTGACGTGGCTGAAGCGTTCCGACTAGCCATTTGTTCGGGATGGGTTGAACCATCCAGTTCAGGTTGGTTCAGCATATTATGGCTGGAGCTGCTAAATTTCCATAGTAAAAGAAACTAAAGAATCATTATATAAACATTGATAAAAGTTGCATCATCAGAGTTAGGTGAAGAGGAGGAGAAAGAGGAGGCATATGTTGAGATGGATGACTTGGACAACTTTAGTTTTAATGCTCATGGCGCAAACGTTGAAGAAGTGGTAGATAATGATTAATCATTGAGATAATCAATTATCAATTTGTCATTTATTTTTTATATGCACTCTAAAGTGTTTATTATCTAATAATGATTATGTGTTTTTAGGTTGTAAATATATTATATGCTTATGGATATGTTATATGCTTGTAGACATCTTCTTTCTTGATTAATGTTATGTGATTCTGGATATCTTTATTTTATGGATTGTGTGATCATGGACATTTTTATCTTCCAACTGATGTTATTACATTGAGTGGATAATGATATTTGTCATTAGATTGTGAGCCTTTAAAATATATAGAATTTGACATGATTTTACCGATATCAGGCGGATGATATATTATAGCTTTCTCCTTGATTTTTTTTCCTTTTTTCTTCACATAACGTTTACCGGAAGTATTGATTTTTGATACTTAGCAAGAAAAAATATTGATATGTTTAGCAGCCTGTGTAGGGTATGTAGCGCTCAATCATCCATTAACCCCCTTTTCGCTATGTGCCCTCTATTCACTTTTTAATACATTGGTTTAATGTAGTTTCTGTGTCTATGCGAGGCATTTCATTCTCAAGCACTACAAACTTAGCTAAGTTAGTTACACTTACTCCTTCATATGCTTCCAACTTTTTGGGTTGTTACATCACCAAATCATCATTCTAACCTGTCCCTATCAACTTTGAGTCTTGTTGTATTAGGTCTACTATTGATCACTAAATTACCTCTTCTCCATCTCTGTGCTCTGTCGAGTAGACCAGAAATTTGGCCATCAAGCACTGCCAAACCACTTGAAAACAAATAGAACATTTTGTAACAGTAGCAGTTAGTTTTGTGTCACAAAAGGAACCTTTCTGGTTACATATCCATTGTTATTTTTTTTTTCCTACCATTGTTAGGATTGTTGGGGCCCTAAGTCTCCTCTGCAAATAAAGTTGTATTTGCTTTTCATAAATTTTGGGATGTCTAGTGATATTGTGCTAAAGCGTGGTTCAGATCTTTTTGACCCTTTTTGTCTTTGTTCATGTTGATCTCCCAATTTGAAAGGATAAGGGGCTTGAATTCTATAAATATAACAAAATGCAGCACAAACTCTCATATAGGATTTGTTTGATAGATGAGAAGGTTAAGATAGACACAAAACTTTGTGTTTGAAATTGTTGAAGCGGAGATTATATGGAACATTTATCTACCTGCCAGGTATTTCTTAATTCAATTCAAATATTTGATTGCGAAGATTAAAGAAAGATGCAAAATATTGTTGCTGGATGAAATGCCAATTGAGTATGGATAATTACGGGAAGTTGATTACTTTGGTTAATTATCTTACACATTTGATAAGAATCAGAAATATGCCAAATGACTAGAGAAGTATCATGGCCCCATCTATAAAAATAAATCAATGCACATCATTTACCAACCATCAAAGGATATGTACTTATGATATTTTATTTATTAGCCACACCATGAAGTTATGGATTAGGGTAATAGAAAAAAATGGTTGAAACTCCGAAAAAAAAATGAAATTTATGCTAGAAATGCCTACAATGGAGGTGATTTTCTTGTTTATATCAATAGAGAAAAAAGAAGTCAAAGAAAGGAAGAGAACCGAGACATGGTCTTCATCGACTTGTTGAGACATATGACACTATCATGACACTAGGTGTTGGAAGAAAGATGTTGATAAATGGTAGTCCTATATATTGACATGTATGTCGGGCTAGAGACAAGGATAAAAGTAGTTGTGGTAGGACTGCCTTGGCTGTGACACTTGCCAAGGTGGAAGGCAATGTCACAGAAAGTCTGCCTTGATAGCCTTCATTCTTCATCATCCTTGGAATCTGTCAGGACAACCTACAGGTTTTGGTGCCAGTGGGCAATACATGGTATCTGCTGAAAATCTCCTGGAAGTCTTCTCACCTTGTTGAACGAAAACAAATGATTCACCTGCATCCTCACAATTCTTTGACGGTGGTTCCTATCTAGTTATTGATGCTGGATTTCATAACATTGACATGCTCATCTAGCCCATTTTCAGCAGATGTTAGTCACAAGCAATCTCAAGACATGATTTTATATTACCATAATATCTGTTCCACATGCTAGCTGGTTGTCTTGATATGAAAAGTAGGGATGTAAGCAAGGTTTGCTGTATTAGTCGGCACTAGTGCGTACGACTGTACCATACCATATTGGAATGCGGTATGGGGGGCATACCTACACTTGGTATGCCAAATCGGCCTCCGTACTGGCGTACTGACACTGTAATAAGATGGTATCGATATAGGGTCTGATACCAAGATGGCAAACTTTGGATGCTAGTGATTTGAGTCGACTGCGCTTTTAGGTGTTTGAACTCAGCTTAGTCTATTGAAAGGGGCATTCAAACTTGACTCAAGCTCTGTTATGAATATCTTAGCTTGGCTAGTTAGACACTTGAGTAAGCCTTGACCTTGAGTTCATCACAGCTATGAATATTCAGGCAGAATGCTTTTGTGGTTCGCCGCTCGAGCCAGTTGGTTTTCGAGTTAAACGCTGAGCTTGAGTATGAATTTTCATGCTTGGGTTGCTTGTCACTTGAACAGTTGAATATGTTCAATCTTGGCTTGTTAGCCACTTGAATAAGGTTGTTCTTGCGCTGATATTTTTTGTTGTCCAGGGGTGTTTTGGGCTCCAACAATTTTTAAGCAAGATTTAAAGGTAGCTTGGGCTAGGCTTTTTACCATGCAACAAGCCTGAACAAGTCTATACCAGTCTGAGCTTGAGCTGTTCATGAATATCTCTGTCAATGAAGCCACTTGAGCCTTTTACTTCGCTTGTAACATATGAAACCACTCTCCACATAGAATTTCCATGCCAACCACGTTAGGAAACGTATAAATATATGCATATTACTTTCAGAAAATCATCAGAATGCCTAAGATGGAAAATTTTCATTTTGTATCATTAGATATAGGTAATGGGATAAAGTGCCACAGTGACTACTAGAGTAATTGGATTACATAATAAGTCATACAGACATTCCATATAATTGATTATTGTTCTTAGGTTTCCAACGATTACAATACTGCCTATTTAGCTCTTGCTATTAATATTGTCACTTAAACAATATTTAACACAAACATGGTATTTGATGACTTTTCAAATGATTGGTGATCCTAGGACACTTCAATTCTTAGGAATATTGAAGTGCTGACTCTTGGATAGTGGTCATGATGACATGACATTCCTTGGTACTCCTCAATGCAGTAATGTGCTTCAGTTACCCCAAAGGTTGACACTAGCCACAAAATTTTTGAGTGCCTTGTCAAGCAGCACATTGATGCAAGTGCGTACACTTCATCTTTGTTGTGTGCCAAATAAGATTGAGGTTGAGTATTTGGACAACTAGAATTTTTGTTTTCCTATGATAAAGTAAAAAAGAAGTGAAAATGGTGTTTTTGATTACCAATGGCTGGTCAGCTGAGCAGGTTTCCCATCTCACATTTTTATTTAGAGACCCGGGGTGGTCATTGGTTTTTGTTAGATACAATCAACTGTAACTATGTTGTTGCTCATGTTCTTCTTGATTATTTTGATAATCCGGGTGGTGCAGATGCCTTGATGCCATTTATTTATTCAATATTTTATAGTATAATATTTTATCCAGATCCTATTTTGGAATCTTTTCCAGGAAATGCTGTATGAGAGAAAGGACAGCAGTGCTATAATCTTTACTTGTTAATAATGTTTTGGTGGAATGTTGAGTCCATCTTTTGGAAGATATTAAATTTTTGAGTGCCTTGTCAAGCAGCACATTGATGCAAGTGCGTACACTTCATCTTTGCTGTGTGCCAAAGAAGATTGAGGTTGAGTATTTGGACAACTAGAATTTTTGTTTTCCCATAATAGAGTAAAAAAAAAAGAAAATGGTGTTTTGAGTACCAATGGCTGGTCAGCTGAGCAGGTTTCCCATCTCAGATTTTTGTTTAGAGACCTGGGGTGGTCATTGGTTTTTGTTAGATACAATCAACTGTAACTATGTTGTTGCTCATGTCTTCTAGATTATCTTGATAATCTGGGTGGTGCAGATGCTTGATGCCATTTATTTATTCAATATTTTATAGTATAATATTTTATCCAGATCCTATTTTGGAATCTTTTCCAGGAAATGCTGTATAAGAGAAAGGACAGCAGAGCTATAATCTTTACTTGTTAATAATGTTTTGGTGGAATGCTGAGTTCATCTTTTTGGAAGATATTAAATTTATTCTTTTCTATGATTAATCAGTGATGAAGTTTTGAAATTAATTTCATAATGTTTTCAGATTAATATAGGCCAAGAGACTCTTCGCGGTTTATTGGCTCACTGGTTGGCTAAGAGAAGGCAGAGGTCTGGATCACAGGTTTCATCTAATGGTGATGTTCCATTAGGGAAGGATGTCTCTGTTAGAAATCTCTCCTATTCAAGAGTTGAGGGTTGACGATGGAGCTGAAAACCCTACTGCGATTGTGCTCCCTTCTTTTGAGTTTTCAACATCTTCGTCTCCTTCAATTATTACCGAGGGCTCCCATGGAGGTCCTTGGAGAAAGAAAATTACTGATTTAGATGGGACAGAAGATGAGAAGGATCTTCCATGGTGGTGTATAGATTGTGTCTTGAATAGTCGATTACCTCCAAGAGAAAATACAAAGTAATTCCTGACTCTTCTGCATTCATTTGCCTGCAACATCTTATTTATTTAGTTATTTTCCTTGCACATCCTTTCATAAGTTTATTCCCATGTTTGTACAAGCTCTAGTTGTCATATGTGATTTAATTTTCTTGATTTTTTATTGCAAGTATGAATGCAGAAGGCAGTGGACTTGTTTAACTAACAAATGGCAACAATTTAGAAAATTTAGTGGCAAAGAGATTTCAGAAAAAGCACCTTTGTATCATTTTAACACCTTGTTTTTGTTATTCTATTTATTTCAAATTGCATTTAGCATCATGAGCAAGTGGAGAGTGCGGAATACTTCTAAAATTTGATATACTAAGCATGTGATGATTTTTTAAGTGGCGTAAACATCCGTATTAAAACTTCTATTCCTCAAAATAATTGGAAACTAAATAGTATTACTGTATCTATGTTCTAATAGCTTATTGTTCGAATCATAATAGTTTGGCTGACTGACACTTAGTAGCTTAGTAGACATCTCTGTCTGTTCAAATCATAATAGTGTTGCACAGAATGAATGCTTTTCTGTTTTTTCAAATCATTTTTAGTTCTTATCTTAGATTATTTTGTGTTTCTTGCATTCCATTCTGCTCTTTTGTGCTGTTTCATAGAAAAGGAAGGTATCACTCCTATAGTGTGTAACTTCCTGGGATATTTTGGATTATTATTATTTGTTATTAAAAGGTTGTAACTGCCATTGCTGATGTTCATAAATTTTGTCTTACTAATATTCTTAGATAACTACGAACATGAGGGGAACAATTTGAAAATTGTGAATGCTGAATGTATTCATATGTTTTGTTAGCTGTTGCTTTTCTATTTTATCAACATGAAAAGATGCTTAAAGATGTGGTCTTCATGGCATAGCTAACTGGTATGTTAAATATTTATGATGCCTTTATGTCATAGATGCAGAAAGTTTTCAAAAAGCATTTTCATTTATCAGGATTTCCAAGAACTAATGATGCTTGCAATATCGTGACATTAATGCTGGCCTGTTCCAACTGTGCCATGTTGTGACAGGCTGGTGCCGGCATTGGACATGCATGGGTGCCATGAAACCCTGTACTTAGGGTATTGACCTGTTCCAGCTTGTGCCCGCTCGTATCAAAAGTGTGACATAGTGAGCATGCTTGTTTAAAACATGACATCTTAAGGAATTTGTCTGCCGCCTATTTTCCTTTCTCAGTCAAGATTTTCATTGCATCTTCATTGCATTGTTTTGATTTGGTCTACATACTTCCAGTATGCAATTATTGTCTGATATAATTCTTTACTGTTACCTAATTTATATAAATGCTTAATATGCACAAAATAGTCTGGTGTGGTTATCAAATAGATTGCTTTTGTCCCTCTGATTTTAGGAGTGAAAAATCATAGTATGAAAGAGTTCAAGGTGACAATTGAATTGATTCAGAATGTAAACATCATAAATGCCTTTCTGAAAGTAGAAATTGGTTTGGACCTCATTTCTCTATGCAATGCCTTTTTTAGCCCTAGTTCACCTCCGCAAACTTGCTTACTCTTTCTTTCCTAGTCCTACGTGCATTACTTTCCTACCATTCTACACCTTTACTGAAACATTCTTCCTAGTTATTCCTGATTGATGTACTGATGTTTCCTAGCTTGAGGAGGAAGCATGCTCTAGACCAAGGTACGCCATACCATGTCGAACTGGGCGGTACAGGATGTACTATATCATAGTGGTTCGGTACTTGTATGCAGTACAGGGGGTGTACCAATATTCAGTATACCGAATTGGGCCCCATAGGCGTACCGACACTATAACAGGGTCGCACCGATAAAAGGCTTGGTACCGAGATGGCGTACCTTGTTCTAGACCGTTGTTTGAAAAATATAGCCCAATATTATGTATTGATATGTTCACAGTCAGGTGCTTAACATGATAAATCTATTAAAATATTTACATAAACAAAGATAAGGGAAGAGTTCTTTTACATTTTATAAATAGTATATTAGGAGCCTAGTTCTTCTTGTTGTATAGCAGGTTTGACATAATCCTTCTATTCAAAACATGCTGATGCAGCAACACACCCACATATCCGGACTTGTCAATTGGTTTTTTCTTAGTATGTCATACAAGAAATTATTGTTAATCATTCTAAAAGGCCTATGTTTTATCCTCCATAATTCAACATTCAACTTGATCATGGGTTCCTTTTTCTAACTTTTTATTTCTTCTTTTAATTTTAGTTTGTTAATGGCTAGTCACCTGACATGGATGGAAATTATAATTTTCATTAGAAGTACGTCTAAGGGTCTCCTTGCCTTGTGTAATTTGAATTCAATGCTTCAGTTGTGATGGTAATGTTATTGGCAAGGTTCAATGGGAGGGATTTGAATGCTTTACCTATCCTGGGATAAACCTAGGTTTGCCCCCTAGTCTACTTTCTTATGCTCAATCCTCTAGGTGGTTCCCAGATGCGGCATGACCACCTTATATGTGCTCAAGAGACTTGACAGGCTTAGCTAGCTTTGGCAAGTTTTTCCTTTTGGTGTGTGTGTGTGTGTGTGTGTGTGTTGGTTTTGAGTTGTCCTTGTTGGGGAGGTGGAGGGCAGGGGTTATGTGGGCTAAGTTGGGATATTAGGGGGGTCTCCTTTGTCTGACTCACTAGTGCCTTGACACCTTAACAGTTTCAATTAAAAAATTCACTAATTTTGACTACTTATTTCCACCCTCTATATTGTTTATTTATCATTTTGGAGAGCTGCTTATCACGTTACATATATAATATTGAGCATTTTTTCAACTAACATCATTTTATAAAATTATTAATCATAATCCTCCTACTTTTTGTTTTACTTTTAGTTTTTTTGTTATCCTGTTTTATAAACTTATTGATTTCTAATATTTTTTTGAATATTATCTAACTATTATGTGCCTTGACATCCACCTAAGCATCGTTCTCTTTTGCCTAAACATAGTACAATCCCATGGCCATCTATGTACATCGCTTGTTGTTTAGAACACTTATACCAACATGCATGCATGCTTTACATTCCAAATTCACCTACAAAAAATGCATCTGGTCTTCATTCCTCCATCGCAATCCTCCAAGCTTTACTACTTTTATTCTTCACCTCTGCCTGCCTAAAGCTTCCCCTTATTATAACTGCTGTAGACATGTTTCTTGTCTTAGAGAGAGAGAAGCAAGACTTGTAGTTATTTTATTTTTTCGAGACTAGAATGATGTAAGTTAATATATATATATATATATATAGAGAGAGAGAGAGAGAGAGAGAGCTTAGTTTGACTTGGTTACACTCATCTCAACTCAGATATGGTCATGTCTCGATGTTGAGTGTTCCACATCGCTGTTCCGAGCCATTGGATTTGATCTACTACATATAAACTACTTACACACCAAAAACCATATGCTTTGAAGACCCTTAGCTTATGCATCAAGTGGTTGTGCTATTTAAACTGTCCAATTTTTTGATCACTTGATGCATAGGCTAGGGGTCTCCAAATCACTAGCCAAGTCAAGCGCTCTCTCTGTCTCTATATATAATGTGGCTGACAAGCCTGAGCGGGAGTTTTTTCACAAAAATGTATAAGAATCTAATTTTCATTTATATGTGCAGCTTTGACACGGGTGCTTAAGGAGAGTTCTTTTCAAACGGAAGAGCCAAAAAAAAATTATCTATGGCAATTTTGACACGGGTGCTTAAGGAGAGTCCTTTTCAACTAATAGTGCCAAATTTTTTTTTTTATGGAAATCTATTTTTGGTTTGTGCCTAAAAAAAGGGCAAATTTTGGAACGCCTATTTATGGCGTTTTTTACTTTGTCCCCAAGTTTAGGATGCTTTTGTTCATTTTTGGTTATGATCTTTTTTCTTATGATGATTTTTTTTCTTCTCATGTTTAGGATTATTGATTGTAATTGCTTGAAAAGCATTCCAAACATGCCTATATAAAGGCATGCACGATGTTTTATTTTCAGAGAATTAATTTCGAGTTTGAGTGAATTAAGGAATTAAGCATTTGGCTTGTTTTTCTTCTTTTGGGTGTTTTGTATCTCTAGGCTTTTCTTTGAGTGGTGAATGTGTTCTTGCTCTGTATCTCAGAAAGATTGTCTGTGAGTGGTGATCACTAGAACTCTGTATCCCTAGGATGGATTTGTTTGGGTGATGAGTTTTCTTTTCCATCAAACTCTGTATTCTTTGGGTGAATTCCTTTGAGTGGTGAGTTTTTATCTATTCGTTCTTGTTCTTAGGGATTTTGAGTTTACCACTGTGCTCAAATTCCTAGTTGGAGTGTTCGTTGTCTTTTCCCTCTATTTTTTGGGCATTAGATTTAGTATCAGAGTGTCCCAGGTTGTCATGGCTACTCGAGGTCGTGGTTGGAGAGGGCAAAAAGTTGAAGGACCAAACCGCGAGTGGGATCTTCGCGATGCTACGAATGAAGAATTGTGGAGAGAAGTGCAGCAACTTCAACAAAATTTGGCACGCCTTCAAACTTTGAGACAATATTCCAAATCATGAATCAGAGGAAGAAGATTCACATGATGAGGAAGAAGAGACCAATCCTTTTCATCGTGATCATATCCCGACATCTAATCGTTTTCGAAGGAGTTGCGAGTTTCAATGAGAGTTCGGCATCAAAGTTGATATTTTTGATTTTGACGGAAGGGTGCATCCTGATGAGTTCATTGATAGGTTTACATAAGGTGAAGTGCGTCTTTGAATACAAAGATGTACTAGAAGATCGCAAGGTAAAAATTGAAGAAATATGCCTCTCGTTGGAGTATCTTAAGAAGCAGCAGGCACGTGAAGGAAAAGGCGAATTGTGATATGGGAAAAATGAGAAAGGTGCTAAAACAGAAATTTCTTTCAGTTAATTATAGGCAAGATGCTTTTCTCAAGTTTCATAATTTTAAGCATAAAGATTTATCTATGGAAGATTATACTGCTGAGTTTGAGTATCTCATGTTGCGGTGTGATGTTGAGGAGCTTGAGGAGCAAACCATAGTCCGTTATCTTGGCAGATAACATGGTAAAATTAGTGATGCGGTACAATTGCAACTTTATTGGACTTTTAATGATGTGTGCAAGCGTGCAGCTAAGGTAGAGAAGCAATTGGAGGAGCCTCGTAGGGGAGTTTTTCGCTCTACAAGTTGTGACACTCCTTTTAATCAGAGGAGTGTCAGACCTTCCAAGGTTAATTCCACCAAGGTGTTCTTGTCGAAAATTCCTCCAAAAGTAGAAAGTCCAGCAGCTGGTTCTAATCATTCCCTACCTCCTACTGGTCGTCGATGCTTCAAATGCTAAGGCATAGGCGATATTGCATCTGATTGTCCTAACCAAGGTGTGCCGAACCGGTACTGGTCAGCGTACCAGTCGGCTACCGGGCTGGTTCGGTATGGGTTCGGATCGAATCGAACCGGTACCTTGGTTTGCTCGGCCACAGTGCACCACAACACGCCCGCGCGGTGGCCATAAAGGCCACGGTGCGTCCGCGCTGTGGCTGCTCCGCATGGCCAAAAAGCCACAGCGCGGAGCACTGTGGTCAAATCAGGCCACAACACAGAGCGTTGTGGCTGCTCCGCGTGGCCAAAAAGTGACAACATCGAGCATTGTGGCCACTCCGAGTGGCCAAAAAGCCACAGCACATCCGCGATGCAGTCAAATCAGGCCACAACATGGAGTTCTGTGGCCGCTCCGTGTGTTCAAAAAGCCATAGCGTAGAGCGCTGTGGTTAAATCCGCCACAACGCGTGCGCTGTGGAAAAAAATGGTACAAACCGACCGGTACCGGCCAGTTTCGGGCCGGTATGTCTCAAGTACTGGCCGGTTCGGGTCGGTACAGACCGGTTTCGGGCTCATAAGGCCGGAACCGTTTTCCACCGCTGAATCGTACCAGTCAGAACTGGACCGGTTCGGTACGGGCTGAACTGGCTGGTACGGGCCGGTTCAATATTCCTTGGTCCTAACCGTAAAATTATCTCTTGTGGAGGAAGAAGGTGAAGCCGAAGATTTGGGTGAGCCAACTTATAATGAGGAGGTAGAAGAAGAGGAAGTGGTTTATGCTAATTAAGGAGAATCTCTGATGGTTTGTAGGAGCTTGAGCGTAGCACATGTAGAAGATGATGAGTGGCTTCGCAACATCTTCCATGCACGATGTACTTCTCATGGCAAAGTCTGTGACGTGATCATTGACGGGGGGAGCTGTGAGAGTGTCATTGCAGCAACAATGGTGGAGAAATTGAAGCTCAAAATGGAAGATCATCCTCAACCATACAAGCTTTCTTGGCTTCGCAGGGGAATGAGGATCACTCTTCAAAACTTTCCTGCCAAAATGAAAATGTGTGTAGAAGCCCAAGCAGCTCTAAATATGAGAAGGCAACTTTCAGATGGCATCCAAAAGAAGCATGTAGACCTATCATTGATGAAGCTCCTACATTCTATCCAAGTGAAGATACACTTGGAGTTCGAAGATACACTTGGAGTTCAAAGATACACTTGGATACATTGCAAAAATACGACTGAAAGCAGAACAATATGGTATATGCTGCATTATACCACCCCCTTCTTGGACAATGCCTTGCCCGCTTCGAGAGAACTTTTGGGAACATGCAAAGTTTACTACACGAGTACAGCTAGTTAACAAGCATCAAAATAGAGAGCCAACAAAATTTTTTTTGGAACTGTTATCATAAGAGAAGAAAGAGAAGTGGTTGAGATTTGGAATGACTCGTAGATGCAATAGCTTAAATGGTTGTGATGCCAGTGACTGTGTTGGATCAGATACTGATGAAAAGTTTGGTTTTCAATCTGGTTTAGACTTTACTCTTGAAACCTTCCAGATATATGCTGATGAATTCAGAAGGCATTACTTTGGGATGAAAGATGCTAATGAAAATGTGATTTCCAGTAGCGAGGATCATGAGAAGAGTTGGCAACCCTCGGTGGAGGAAATTGAAGGATAATATTGGTGGATAGTTGAGGAACCAACTGAAGAAGTTGAGGTGCATTATGGTGCTGATTTGGATACTGGCACATTGGCAGTGGATTTCCTAAAGCACCATCTTCACCTAAAAATGACTCAGATCCATGCGAGCTATCAGGTTGGAACTTAAATAATTTGCCACGACTTTCCGGTTCTTTTCTGTCATTTGAAAGAGAAGATATCTCTGGGGTATTAGTCCCATGGCTTTATGTAGGAATGTGCTTTTCATCGTTTTGTTGGCATGTGGAAGACCATCACCTTTACTCTCTGAATTATATGCATTTTGGTGATCCAAAAGTATGGCATGGAGTTCCTGGCAGAGAGGCTGTGAAATTGGAGGATGCAATGAGAAAGCATTTACCTAAGTTGTTTGAAGAACAACCTGATCTGCTACATGAATTGGTTACACAATTGTCTCCTGTCCTTAAATCCGAGATAGTGCCTGTTTACCGTGCCATTCAGAATTCTGGGGAGTTTATTCTTAAATTTCCAAGAGCATATCATTCTGGTTTCAATTGTGGCTTCAATTGTGCAGAAGCAGTAAATGTTGCTCCTGTGGATTGGCTGCGACATGGGCAATGTGCTGTCAAGCTCTACAATGAGCAACATCGTAAAACATCCTTATTCCACGACAAGTTACTACTTGCTGCTGCACAGGAAGCTGTTAGAGAGCTTTGGCAGCAGTTTGTATTGCAAAGGAATGACTTGGGAATCTTAAGACGGCAAAGTGTTTGTGGAAAGAATGGAGTACTTATTGAAGCCATTAAGGTGCGAGTCGGGATGGAACAGAAAAGAAGGGAATCTCTTTGTAGTATATCAAAAGCTAGAAAAATGGACAAGGACTTTGAGTCATCGAGTGCGAGAGAATGCTTACAAGCAGGGTATGCCGTACCGGCCGGTATGGGCCGGTATGAACCGGTCCGGGCTGGAACCGGTAACGGATCAGCATGGGATCCGGTACCGGGAGCTTTTTATTGAAAAACCAGCCGGTACGACTATCGTACCGGTAGGGAACCGGTACGGACCGATACAGGACCGATATGTACCAGTTCGAGACGCCACCGGTACGCCGACCGGTACCGGTATGGCAGACCTTGCTTACAAGGTTGAACTCTTAGAAGATTATGGTGTTTCAGCTACATTCAATGTATCTGACTTGCCCCCTTATCATGGAGATGAAGATAAAGCTGGTCTAGACTCGAGGACGAGTCTTTTTCAATCGGGGGAGCATGACATGGGTGCTTAGGAGAGTCCCTTTCAAATGGGAGAGCCAAAAAGGAATTTTGTCTCAGGTGATTTTGACACGGGTGCTTAAGAAGAGTCCTTTTCAATCGAGGGAGCCAAAAAGAATTTTTTTTAATGGCAATTTATTTTTGGTTTATGCCTAAAAAAAGGCAAATTTTGGAATGCCTATTTATGGTGTTTTTTTTTTCCAAGTTTAGGATGTTTTTCCTCACATTTGTGGTTATGGTCTTTTTTCTTGTGGTGTATTTTCTTTTTCTCACGTTTAGGATTATTGATTGTAATTGCTTGAAAAGCATTCCAAACATGCCTATATAAAGGCACGCCCTATGTTTTGTTTTTAGAGAATTAATTTTGAGTTTGAGTGAATTAAGAAATTAAGCCTTTGGCTTATTGTTCTTCTTTTGGGTGTTCTGTATCTCTGCGCATTTTTTTGAGTGGTGAGCGTGTTCTTGCTCTGCATCTCAGGGAGATTGTCTGTGAGTGATGATTACCAGAATTTTGTATCTCTAGGTTGGATTTTTTTGGATCGTGAGTTTTCTTTTCCGTCAAACTCTGTATCCCTTGGTTGGATTCCTTTGGGTGGTGAGTTTTTATCTATTCATTGTTCTTGTTCTTGGGGATTTTGAGTTTACCACTATTCTCAAATTCTTAATTGGTGTTGGAGTGTTCGTTGTTGTCTTTACCCTCTATTTTTCCGGCATCAAGCTTGATCTATCTCATCCTTTTATATCATCATGTTATATCCAATTTCAAGTTTCCTTAATCTAGGATGCACTTAATTCAATTATTAGACATTCTACAGGATGGATATCTTACAACATGTTGCGAAAGATAGATATAAGCTTTTCAGAAAAATATAAAGGAACCTTCCTTTTGTAAACCACATTTCTAGCTCTATAGTTTCTAGTTAGTTCCTTAGTCCAGTATGCACTTATTTTAGTTATTAAGTGGTACTGTTTGGCTTCAGCCTCCATGATTCTACATCCTAGGCTGCTGCTTTCTTTTTAACTTTTTGGTCTCACTTGAGATTTTTGGTTATGACTCTGCTTTACATTGTTGAGGATAATGATAGTAATCTTCATTAAAGGTATCATCCAATTACCAAGAACAACAAATAAAAAGAAAGGTTACATTGAACTGTTTTTGCCAGTGTTATCTTGACCGACTCTTCAGTAATCTTGACAATGTTATCAGCTTCATGCTGTTTTCTCTCCACTGCAGGTGTAGCTTTTATTTGCAACCTTGTGAGGGTTCAAATGTGCAAATCCACACGCAGGGGAAATTGAGTGCTCCGCGGATATTGCGCATACACAAAGTAAGTACCAGTTGGTTTTCTTGGTTGTTAACACCGATGTTGACTACAATTCTCATAAGATCTGTTGCCCAAGTTATTTATCCATTGTAATTTCCTAATGCAAACTTGTTTGGAAAAATTATTTGTTGAGACTGGAGTATATAAACTTGTTCAATCAAGAATTAGAATTTCTTTGCAATAGTTCATAGTGGATTTAAAAGCATTTGTAATTCTTGTGTTTGTTTCACACATACTATCAGCTTCTCATTGTTGTAAAATTTGAAAATATGTTTAATGTAATCTTAATTTCTTTTTCCCCTTCTATGAGAATCCCCTTTCCCCCCACTTTCCAATATGTTTATTTTGCATATTAACTTCCTGTGCATTGCTTAGTTTTGTAATTGACAGGTGCCTTTTCTTTACTCTATAGGTGGTAAACTATGTGATCGAGAAAATGGTTCTTGACAAACCAATTGATGGTGGTAGCTCTGATGGATCATTTGGCTTGGGATTGAGTTCTGGACTATCACAGCATTCATCAACTGTAGATGGCTCCTTACGGGCAGGGATAAAGCCACGGCAAAAGCTAAAACCATCTGTAGAGATCTTGTGCAATAATCAGGCAAGTCAATGAAACTGTCCAGAATGAAATCTTGAAGGCTTCCTTTTCTCTTCTATAACTGAACGTCATGAGATTATTTGCTGCAAACATGATAGTAATTGGCTTCTTGAGGTTTCTCTATTTTAAAATTGAACTGTGAGATGGCCATGAGCATGATGCTTATTATTTTTTCGGTAAACAGCACCATAAATAGGATGCATAACTCCAGCCGAATCTGGATATGTATCAGAATTGGGTTGAATATGGATAAGAACTCAAGTGCCAAAC
Organism: Phoenix dactylifera; assembly: GCF_009389715.1. Lineage (NCBI taxonomy): Eukaryota > Viridiplantae > Streptophyta > Magnoliopsida > Arecales > Arecaceae > Phoenix > Phoenix dactylifera. Next base: position 67,965 of record NW_024068928.1, on the reverse strand, counting down.
CCAGATTCAGAAACAGATCGGATCAGAGGCCTTGTAGAATTCCTGGATTCAGATGCACAACTAAATCTAAGGGTCTTTCCTGGTCTAGATCTGGATATCTTATTGAGAACATAGTTTTATGGAATATTAAATAACAAAACAATCTATATGTCTTGCCCGATCTCGGCCTTTCCTCTTCTGCATCTCAACTTCTTCCCTCTGCCGTAGGTTCCATGCTTATCATCTCCAACCTCCACCCACAGCCTCTATCTGTGGCCTCCGCCCATGCTTTTCTCCGACCTTAATCTAAAGGTCCGAACGCTTAGCTTTGCTTCCACCTTGACCTTGATCAGCAGGAGAGTGATTCCTTCCTCTCTCCTGTCCTTTCTGTCTATCCCTTGCCACCCGTGAGGATGAAGGTCTGGAAAAAGGATTACAACAGTAAAATGCTGTTACCAAAAGAGCACTGGTGTTATATTAATGCGAAGGGAGAGGGGTTTTTGACTTGAAGTAGGTTTTTAGCAATAGCATTACCAGTATTATTAAATTATTTATAAGAGAACTTTTGGTAGTGTGCAAAGACAAGAAAATTATTTGTAAGAGAATCATTGGAAAGCGGATGCTAGATTTTTTTGGCTTGAAATGAGGGGTCGGGGTCTGAAAGTTTTGTAAGAGGATCAGAATGAAGGGAACTCAAGATGGAGAACTTAGGCACAAAACTCGTCATTTGCATGAAGTTGATGTGTGTGGCCTTGATTGTTTTTGACTTTTTAGAGATTTTTTAAATACTGTCGTGGATAAGTTGATACAGCAAGTTATGTTCTTAGAAGTGCAATTTTTAGTATGTGAAGGATTCAATGCTATGTAACGTGTTTGACTTGTTTTTAAGAGTCAAATAGATGTAATTTTTGCTCTGGAACAATGCTACAGACTCTTAGTCGAGTGTTTCGATTGAAAGAGATCTCCTTACACCTCTATATGGCTGTTCGAAAGCAGGTAGAGATTTTCATGAAAGTTCCAGGGATGAGATCAATGCATGAGAGAATTGGGATTACATTGGTGAAAATTTTAATTTTGCCCTCTGTTCACAAATGTATTCAGTTTTCAACTTTTATGGGAATCTATAACTTTGGCATATCTTGATTCCTGATGAAGAATCTACCATTGATGCAAATATAATGACACTAGCAAGATGATACTACTCAGGTTGCTGTTTGCTGTTCACAATTAACAATAGCCTACTTCCATACGTGTGTAACTAGTATATGAATCATATCTGCATTTATTTGATGGAATATGGACATGACTGATATTCAATTCATTGGTACCATAACCATATCTGTTTCTCACATATAAAAATATGACTGCTATGTGATTTTATATCTGTATTGGATCCATTTTTGGCTCTAATTGAACTCCTTAAGTGCTTCTGCTACCGATGTTTGCAGGACCTATAGTTTGCTCTGTTCTGTGTTGACTTTTTTTTCACCCTTCATTCATTTTTCATTTCACATGTTTGATTTCTATTTTATATTATGATTATATTGTTAATGTTGAGTTAGCATAAGGAATCATAAGCATTACTATATCATGTTTTATGTATCATTATCTGTTGAGGCATTTGGAGAACACACCCACAATAGTTTGTTCTTTTAACGTTGGGAATTTTGGGATATGGCTTTGAAGTTCGTTGATCATTCATTCTTCAAAAGCTAGAACATAAACATGCTGCAGATTATGGTCTGAATTGGTTTTGTGAATTGGGGCTTACCCCAATGGTTACATCCAGAGGTTCTGGGTTTTCTTCTTGGGTAGTCTTTTCCTAAAATTCTGGACCTGGGTAATTAAGTGCAGGTGGTCTCCCTCCCTTTCTCTCAAATATCTGTTGTGAAGGTGCAGGTTTAAATTCTCTTCTAAAATTAGTGCAGTTTTAAATTCTCTGTTCGCTGTCATAGTTTTTTATTTTTTATTTTTTCTGGTTTCGCCTCTAGTTCTAATGCAGTTCCATGTGATGCAGGTCTTGTCACCAGAAACGAGTTTGGCCACGGTTAGAGCTTACATATGGAAGAAGCCTGAAGATTTGGTGCTCAATTACAGAGTGGTGCAGGCCAGATGATTACGGACATCCGTTTCAGAAAGGTTAGCGCCTTTCAAATCTGCTGTCATTGTTGTCAAAGCCAGTTTGGCTAACAATGTCTTATCCATTTGATGTTTCCCCTACGAGTGGCAAAGTGTGGAGAAAACGTGGAAAGAGGTAGTTAGAAATGAGGTGGGAGGCCAGAGATCCCAGTCTTCTAAGATTTTTCATGATTCTTTAAATCAACATTTTAGCCATAATACGTAAGGTTGCATATGGGTCAGGTTGACCCGTGACCTGACCCAATGCGACCCGACAAGGTTAGAGCCGACCCAACTTGTTCTTTAATACCTGTGGGATCGGGTCAGATTTAAATATTAGACCAGTTCCGTATTTTGGGTCAGTTCTGGATTTGATAAAAACTAGATCTGACCTAACCCAACCCATTATTGAAGATCCGTGTGGCTGGGCCAAGTTCAAATATTAGACCCATTCTGTATTTCGGTTTGGGTCTGGATATAAGCTTTGACCTGACCTGATGCAACCTGAATTACCCCGATGAAAGTATTCCAAGTCATTTTTTTTCTTTGAAGAGATAAGTGCTTAAACTAATTTCACTACATTAAGAAAGGCTAGCCGTTGAGGTTATTAACCTCTTGAAGTAGATGGAAATTCTAAGTAAATATTAGTTTATGAAGTTTTGATCATGTTAGCAAACAATTTTGTGGCTGTCAAGATAATATGATTGAGAAGCACAAAATCTTCTTCATGAAATATTTTGGTGGGTTTACGTCATACATAACCCTGTCCCATTCCGAACGAGTTGTTGAGTTAAAAATATTTTCCATGGATTTGACCCGACTCGACCTGATTATCTATTCATTGGGTCTATGTCTGGGTCCAATATCAAGACCCGTACATGAAACCTTGTTGGGTCAAAGTCAAGCATATCTCAGTCTGACCCAACCCGTTTGCAACCCTAATAATATGGTAACCAAAAACCTTGGTTTGGGGAACAATCGCCTTCATCAATAACTTCCGACCTCTCTTCCTTCGTTTGCTTGGCAATTGTTGTGTGCACAAGAAATATTTCATGAACATGGTGATAAGGTATCCAAACAAGAAATATTTCATGAACGTGGTGATGAGGTATCCGAACATGTCCCAGATTGGTGAATTAGACATGGTCTTTCCTGCCATTCAGCATGGTGCTGCATGATACATACCATGCCAGCATTACTGGCACATGGTATTGGCAGGGTATTAGTTGCATGCCAATACTTGGCATGCTGTGATGCCAGTGTATGCGCCCTTGCAAATGCAAGGTTAGCACACCACCAGTACATGGTCTATCGATCCTGGAATCACATGGTTTTTAAATCATATGTTATCAGGAAGTCCATGCCTTGCTGCCTAACTTCTTTTTACACCTGACATTCTTGATATTGCTCTTATTTGCTGTTTGTGTAGTTGCTTGTGGAGCTAGGGATGTCCAGCTAGCAATGGAGAACCTGCTGCTTGAATGTATCATACCTAGTATAATCATCCTTCAGTGTGCTTGCTGGTTGCAACCAAACTGATTTTTTATGTAAATATTGTAAAGCCCTTGGATGAAGCTTATTATTCTTTACTAATTATAATTGCAATTCTGACATTCTAGTAATAGGCTTGGTTGCTGGCCTTCGCCTGTGGAAAATCTTAGAAGCCGAACAACCCGGAAGCTTCAATCATGGAGGGACCGGAGCACTGTGAGTGAACAAGGGTATGGGTTGACAACAAATTGTTCAAATCTCTTAATAGAGACTAGCGATGATGTCGAAAGTTACCTAGTTGTGAACGAAGGTTTCAAAACAGGCAGATGATGTATGTAATTCCTTTGTAATAAATAGCTCTTAAATGCTTCTTGTGTTTCCAAGCTTGTAAAGTTGCAAAAGAATTTTGATGAGGTTAGTCTTACTTTGGGGTGCTCCATAGTGCTCTTTTGTATAAATTCAGGCTGTACATCTTGAGATACTTTCTTTTACACGGTTTGCCTTTGAGATGCACTCCCTCTTACCATTGGATTGCTTTATGGTGGACCGTCTCGTCTAGTCTATTGGACTGAGCTCAGTTTTATTTACTAATGTAGACCATACAAAGTTTTTATTCTTTGTAACAGAGGGGTTTAGTGTTCCAATACATGCTTGGGAAGAGAATATGTGATTGGCCATTTTGATAGGTCTTGCTACTACCAATTTGTGATCTAGCCAACTTGGGTCTTCGTATCGTTATTCTAACAATTCCACTGGATGCAACAACTTATAAGGTATCTAACTATAATTGGATGGAAGATCTATCATACTCTTCCTTAAGTTGGAGTCCTGAGATTTTCTAAAAGTATAGGACATCTAGCTTTTCTTTCCCTAAAGTCATTAAAGCACGCCCAATAACCTAAGTACTAAAAAGGTAGATAGAGTTCTCACATATTCAAAATGCGCAATCCATCGATTGCTTCTTCCTCACACCATTGTCATTCACTTGTACGCAAGCAGTTGGAAATGGAACATCGGCATGGTAATGGAGGGGAATGGTGGATGATGCCTGCATGTTTCCATCCTATCCTTAAAGCAGTTTTCTTTGAACTACTATTCCTTGTCATATAATGACACTGAATTTTTCTATGTATGAACCGATAGTCGCTGTTCCTTGTAGAGGTACTTTGGGTTCTGATTCCCCCTCCCTGCCCCGAGCGAAGGACTTGGGTTGTATCCATCATGCAAAAGGATTTCTCTTCTTCTCACGGATCCACCATTGGATCATCCACTGGTCGCTTTGAGTTCTATGCAAGCAGATGAATGAGGGAGTCCAGAGCTCTTTGAGATCTGTATAATGGATGATAATGGTGTATTCGTGCGAAAGAAGGTGTATCCTTCTTTTGTGCAAAACATACAATCTGATTCCCCGAGTGAAAGGAAAAAAAAAATAGTAATTTTGTGCTTGTCCAAATATATTCCATCATATACCAGGTTTAAAACTAGGGTTTTTTGCATGGATATTCTTCTAAATATAGAATTTTGCATGAATACCCTTCCAAAATTGATATTTGCATATATACCCTCGTAAAACTCTGTTATTATACAAATACCCTTAATATAACGGTTGTTCTAATGATGTTTAAAAAAATCATATTTATATTAATTAAAAATAAAATTAAAATTTAAAATGGCGTTATTAGTCTCACCCTTCTCACACCCCCCATCTCCACTCCCCCCCTCCCCCCCCCCACCGCCGCCGCCGCCTGCCCGCCCGTCTAGTTTCCCCCCGACCCCGCGCCCCCCCCCCCCCCGGCCCCGCGCAGCGCCCGGCTCCCCCCCCCCCCCCCCCCCCCCCCGCCCCGACCCTGCACCACCGCAGCGCTCGGCTTCCCACACCCACCCATCGCGCGGCGCCCGGCTTCCCCCCCCATCCGCCCCCGCGTATTGGGATCGCGATCGCGATGGCGAGGGCGATGGGGAGCGAGATCAAGATCTCGCAGGCCATGGGGAGCGAGGTCGGCCCAAAAACGCGATGCAGCTCGCTGGCGATCTCCTTCCTCCTTCCTCCCTGTTCTCCTTCCTCATTGGCTGGCATTTCCCATGCCTTTAGAGAATAACAAGGCCATGGGAGCAAGCTAACAAGCTCCTAAGAAACCCATATCTCCTTCCTGTCTGCCTTGAAAACCCACCATAAATTCACTTAAAAAGGACCAATAGTACCACCACCCACACACACAAAAAAGAAGCGACTCTCTTGCTTGTTATCACAAAGCAAACTCATTTCTCTGAGCTTTTGCTGGATTTTAGGTGGCTTTGTGCAGCCTTTATCTTGATTTTGTTTCTCTTTTTCTGTTTCCATTACCACCAACTCGATCAGTGCTGTCAAAGCCACCTACTTAGCATCATTTCTGGTCCTTAGACAAGCCACTTTCTTTCCAACTCAAACCAGCAGTCTCCTCTCTCTCCTTCTCTCTCTCTCTCTCTCTCTTCTGGGCCCAAGAGATTCTGAAGCAGAGCACAGCTGTGTGGAGCTCTTATCTTCTTCTTCTTCTGGCACAAGAACAGCTGTCTTCTGAAGCCGAGCACCACCGCGGGTTAAGAGGTAATAACATCATTTTAAATTTTTATTTTATTTTTAATTAATATAAATATATTTTTTTAACACCGAATCGTTATATTAGGGATATTTGTACAATAACAGAGTTTTACAAGGATATATATGCAATTTGAAAGAATATTCACAGAAAATTCGATATTTAGAAGGATATTCATGAAAAAAAACTCTTAAAACTACCATCACTATTATTTTATGGGCTGTTAAATGCTTTTGTGGCCCTCCTCTTATATTGTTTACGTAACTGTTCTTTTATCTGTTGATACAAAGAATTGAAAATTTTCAAAAAAGTATTTCTTCTCTAAGAGAAGTGTCAATCGTTAATATCAAGTGTTATTCTCACTGTATAACAGTAGAGCAAAAGGAGCAACCAGCAGAGGAACTCTCTCTAGTGGTCAGCAAGATTTGGCCGGTCATCGTATCTTCCTTTCCCCTCTCTCTCTCCTTTCCTCCTTTTCTCTCTCTCTTCATCCCCCTCTTCTCCTTTTCTTTCCTCCTTCTCCCCTGGCTTTCAATATTGTGGCCGATCAGATCTAGAACTATCCAAACGCTAGACCCCTTTTTTTCAGTGCTCAAAGCAAAGGTGAGGTAGAGACATGTCCCTAATCTTATCTTATGGGGAAGAAAGAAGTCCAGCAGAGCGAAGCAATCGAGTAAATCTGCGTCAGTCAGCCATGTTGTATTGTGATCTGGTGGGAAGGGGGATTACCATTTGAATTTTGAAATTTGAATTTCAAAATTAGAATGATGGTTAATGATTGGATGTAGGGGGTTTTAAAACTTTTTGAATTTTATATTCTATGTTGAATGGAGTAAAGTAATTTTTTTTTATTTTTTGTATTTTTTTTTCTCTTTTATACTTTTCTTTATCTTAATAAAGTATAGGGTGGGTCCCCCTTTGCTTTTCAATACTTAATTTTTTATCATGACAATAATGTGGTATTTGGTGTCCTAAATGGGATGACCAAGATGATCTTAGATAACTGGTGATCCTCGTCTTGAGATTATCTGATCTCGATGATCTAAGATCACCATATTGACAAACTATATTCCAGTAATTAAATATCCATGTATCTACGAGTTAGTTGTTTGGTATATTATGGGAATCCAAGATTGCTAATCATATAATACAAAAACTACTTCTAATATATTTCATGAAATATATTTAGAAATCATTAAAATATATTATATAAAATATTAATATATTTATTAATATATTAATTATTAATATATTCTATGAAAATATATTTATTAGTTCTATAAATTATTAGTTTTGTAAAGATATATTTATTTTTATTATACAATTAATATTTTTATTTATACTTAAATATATTTTTATGATACTAATATTTATTTTTATTTGAAAAATAAGATAAATGAAGTAATATATTAAATAATTTCATTATATAGATAGAAAGTACAATAGTATATTTCATCTATAATTTAAAATTATCATTGGATAATAATATGACAATAATATAATTAAAAATATATTATAATATATATATATATATCATAAATACAATTTATAATATAATATATAATATTGATATACAAATTTTTTTTTTGCTGGATTGAGTGAGAATGATTTAGGATTACTGTCATCTAGGATCACGATGATACAACTAAATATGGTGATCTCATCACCTTCACCCATATCAACCTTGATCTTCAAATGATCACCTCATACTAAACACCTTCTAAAAAAAATTAAGCTACATCCATAGTTAGCCAACCAACCTTGATAACTAGTTGCTTCTTAAAAAATAAATAAATAAATAAATAAATAAACTTGATAAGTAATTTGGAATTGTACCACACATATAAACTTTTTAACAGTCAATAATGATAAATCACCAACTCTTAGACCTACCATACCAGAAGATGGAAGTCTTATTGACAGTGGTAGTGGCCTACGTTTTGCAGTGTTGTGCCCCCTTGCGAGAGTGAGGGAGCAGTGATCTTAAGGTGGAGGATAATGCTATCAAGGAGGAGACTAATCTCGAGGATCAAATTTGTATGCATTGGAAAAGGACACAAATTCTTGTTAGGAGGTTACTCTATTAGAGAGAGATTGATATGAAGAGAAGGTTAGGTCCGCACCCGTCTCCAATGGGCTCAAAAAAGGGCAAAAAAAGAGAGCTTATAGGCATCACAAGTAGGGTTAATGAGTTGATGATCTAATCAAGGCCCATATTAGTAGGGTTAAGCATATGCCCAGTCTAACTACCTTATCTGACCTATTAAACCTCACTATCATCGACAAATCATTTGAAATGGATGAGCTCCCTTCGAGGCAAGTAATTAGCTCCAAATCTAAGAAGTTCTACTCATAGTTTTGGAGATGTAAACCCTAACCCCTAGTGGGGCAATCTTAAGCCTTCTCACCATCACATACACTGGATAATCAAGCTAGCTGCCTATTCTCCACATGGAAGCAAGACCCGAGATGATATTGCACCCCACATGCAATGAATATAAGAAGGGTGGCAATGATTTCATTGGACCTTTTCCTTAGCCAAACAATATATGTACTTACAGATGGTAATAAGGGCTAATAACCTGCTAGCTTGACTATAACTTGACTCAAAATCAACTTGGGTTCAAAAAATGAAAACCTATGGGCTTTGAAATTGAAAAGCAAAATATTATTTGGTTGGATCGAGAATTAGGCCAATGCATTTCCAAAATCCTAAAACTGATCGAATAGTTTTTAACATTTCTAGTTGATCTATGATTAACAAACAATGAATTCGGATAGTTCAGAATAGAATATAAAATATATTAACAAATAATAGTTCTGAATTTGGAGAATATTCAATTCTTGCTGCACCTATCATTTTTCTACCAAAGTTGGCCTTCCAACTTTTTTATAATATACAACTGTTCCTATTTAAAATTCTAATTCTTATTTAAATAATTCTAATTGTTTACTTTTTGCTAATTTGACAAAGATACTAAATAATCATAGCTCTTGAAAAAGAAGAGAAAAAAAAGTGAATTCTAATTCCTATTTTTTTGAAAGGGGAGCTTTTGGTACCCTCTCTTCCTTTCTCAATGAAATTCATACTGCTATAGAAAGGACCTAGATGGGTGGTTGGGATTTTACTTAGGAGGTGGGAGAGATGCGGTAGAATATATTTATCAGTTTTGAATTTAAGGAAGAAGATACCGAGGAAGGTTTGAGATGCATGATTCTAAGTTTTTGGGATTAGATTTTAATAAAAAGATTTAAGATAGCATTACCCCTAAATTCTAGTTGGCAAAAAAAAATAACTCAAGATTAGAAGTGGTAATGCTTAACCATTTAATCTATTTAACTTATTTCAATTTGTTATAAATTGGATTAAATTACTTGTTTAATAAAATAGTTGAGTTCGAGATTTTTTACCCATTCAATAAAAAGGTCGGATTCGAGTTGATAGATTTTTGATTTATTCTATATCCGTCTTGACCTATATCTTGTCCGACCCAACTTGATTTCCATTCATATTCAAGATATTGGTACAATATTTATTAACAAATATTATATAAATTGCAAGATTTTGTAGGTATTATTTTTTTAGGTAAACTATCACTTGGATAGGGAACCAAAAAAATTGAAGGTCATGATCACTTGGTAAGAGTACAAAGTAATAAATGAAGCTTGACTCAGTTGGATGGCTTTGATTGATCTTGAATGCACTTCACCAACTATTAGTTGAAGAGGATATGATCTTTCATCTCCCAATAAATGCACTTGAGTATTTTTCTCTTTGAAGTAACTCTCTTCTATTTGTTTTCTCTTTTTTGCTCTTATTGTTGTTGATTTCTTTACGCACTTCTCGTTCTCTTTATTTCTTTTAGTATTTTCATACATTTATACTATTTAGAAGTGGTTGGAACACTCTCCTAACTGTTAGATAGGATAAAACAACCATTGTGAGATGAAAATAGTCATTTTGATTTATATAAAAAACTAACCATTACTGTTATCGAACATACAGGAGTCGACTCGACATTTTAATCGACTCGTGATATCCAGGAGTCAACTCGTGATCTTCGAGGGCCGACTCGAACTTGCTGCTGTTTTTATTGTGCTCTATCTTTCTTGTGCAATCATTGTGGAGTCAGCTCTCTTAGAAAGCAGTAAAACTCATCTAGTGACGGGGTCGACAAGATGATTTCAGGGGTTGAGTCCTCAATTGATTGAGTTTTATTGCTTTCTATCTTTCTATTGTGGCTATTCTGAGGTTGACTCGCTTGTTTCTAGGTTGACTCTTATTTGACTAGAGTCATCTCATGTGTCTCACGGGTCAACTCGCCAGTATGATGAAATTTTCAGCTCTCTATCTTTTCTCCAAGGCCATTTAAAGGCCGACTTGCTTGTTTCTAGGATCGACTCGTGTTAGATTGGAGTCAGCTCGTATTCTTCATAGGTCGACTTTCTAATATGATGAATTCCATAGTCTATCTTCTGAGACTATTCTGGGGTTGACTCATGATCTGCTAGAGTCGACTCGTAAAAGCGTATCAGTCAGTGATAGTTGATATGTTTGCAAAAATGCTTTCGCAAAACTAATCTCCCAAGTATAGGAGAATCGTACAAGTAGTAAATTCTCGAAAGTTCGAGATCAATTCCTCAGGGAGCGGTCTATGAATTATCAGTGTAATTTAAGATGGTTTTTTAGAAGTTTAGAGAAACTAATTAATAAATTAAGTTCGATAATATGGAGATGGCTAGGGATCCGGAATCCCCCTTGACAATATTACTTTCAACAAATAAACTCGATGATTCTCGATTAAGGATCGAATAGATAAAATAGTTTTAATCATGGAATATATCGACTGAATACATGAACTCAATGTCTAAGCATTCATCGTGCTAGTTATGTTTACGACAAATCAAATATCAGTGCGATCCATGCATCAATAAATATAAAACATAATTAATTTATCTAATAAATAAATATGCGAGAATCAGAATATATGAAAATATGTAAATCAATTAAAACCAAAGTTCAGAGTTTACTTCATGAAAGCAATAAGCCAGGGGTCTTCCATCGCCCTTGATCAAAGGAATTAGCCTCCCATTACAAGCGTCAGCATCTTTCCTTTTTCTTTTTTCTCTTTTCTTTTTGGAGAACAGAACATGCTGTTTCTCTCTTTTTTTTTCCAATGGCCCAGGCTCTGTTTCCTTTTCAAATGAGAGAGCTCAACCCCCCTCCCCTGTTTGTGTGGGAACAAGAACAATCGTGAGAGAGGAGCCGAAGAAGATCCTCGCCTGTACAATCAAACATCTCTCCCCATTTCAAAATAGAACTTCCTCACCACTCAAAACCCAAAAAAAAATTCCAAACTAAGGATGCTGGAAGGAGGAGATCGTCCGGGATGCGCATCCCGGCTAGCCGCGTGTGGAGTGATTGATTATAACCCTATTTGATTTTGATGAGCTCAAAGCATTTGAGTATATCTTATGTTATACTAATGAATTCAATCTAGTGTTTCAGCCAAATATTTGTGAATTTATGTTTAAGTGTCTCTAGCTTTGGTTCAATACATTTTGGCTAAGTATGGAACTCAGTTTGAATCAAAAAAAAATGATTGGCTAAGTGTTTGAATCTGAAGCTCGAGTCGACTCCGGAAGGTTACGAGTCGACTCCAAGTGTTTCAGAAGTTCTGGCACATGCTCGAGTCGACTCCGGTACACTACGAGTCGACTCCGACTGAGAACTGACAGAAAGACAGAAAGTTGATTTTCAGACCCTGTCAGTGAGTCGACTCCAGAAGGGTTCGAGTCGACTCCGATGGTTGCCGAGTTGACTCCCGACGTTTCCGAGTCGACTCCAAAGGGTAACAGAAGAAAGACAGAACAATGTATTTCAGACCTTGCAACCGAGTCGACTCCAGAAGGTTACGAGTCGACTTCGAAGTTTGGCGAGTCGACTCCAAGTTAAGTACGAGTCGACTCTCAGAGGAAAGCAAGACTAAAAGGCAGTTCAAGCCAAAACACAGAGGATCAGTTTTCGGATTCTGAGAGCCGAGTCGACTCCAACAAAGTGCGAGTCGACTCCGAGGCAGTTCAACTCAAAACACAGAGAAACAATTTTTGGATCCTGAGAGCCGAGCCGACTCCAAGTGCTCCCGAGTCGACTCCCAAGTCAGCCGAGTCGACCCCAACAAAATTCGAGTCGACTCCGAGGCAGTTCAACTCCAAACACAGAGGATCATTTTTCGGATTCTGAGAGCCGAGTCGACTCCAACAAAGTGCGAGTCGACTCCGAGGTAGTTCAACTCAAAACACAGAGAAACAATTTTTGGATCCTGAGAGCCGAGCCGACTCCAAGTGCTTCCGAGTCGACTCCCAAGTCAGCCGAGTCGACCCCAACAAAATCCGAGTCGACTCCGAGGCAGTTCAACTCCAAACACAGAGGATCAGTTTTTGGGCTCTGAGAGCCGAGTCGACTCCAAGATGATCCGAGTCGACTCGAGAAAGAAATGCAGAAAAATAGATCTCTGGAACCCTAAGAACGAGTCGTCTTCGGAAGGCCAAGTCATCTCCGGACATTGGCGAGTCGACTTCAGAACGGGACAACACTTTATTTCAAATTTTGAACAGTGGGCGAGTCGTCTCCCGTAAAGCATGAGTCGACTCCAGCAACAGCCGAGTCGACTCCAGATCGAGCGAGTCGACTCCGATCCCAACGGACACTATGTCAGGAGTTGCAGACTGTACAGAACGGCTCTAAAAGTGTGTCTAACGGCTATTTTTCGATGGAGATTGCTTAAATAGCAAGAGAAAATAGTAATAGATATCAAGAGAGAGACTCCATTCAAAGTAAAAGGGATTTCCACCTACCAAAGCCTCTCAAGAGTAAATACAAGAGAAAGAAGGAAGAAGTGCATTGAAGTCCATCCTCCAAACGTCTTCCTCGCATTCAAGGCTCTTCTCTGACATCAGATCATCAGTGCATTCAAGAGGAGACTCAGAGTTCAAGAAGCCCCTTCTTCCTCTTCCAAAATCTGTTTGAGGGCTTCTAACTCTACATTATTTATATTGTTCATATTTGCTTTTTAAGAAGCTTTTCCTGTACTCTTTACAAACTGTTTTCTTGTTACTTGATTCAATCAGGGGATTGAATCAAGGTTGTTGAGGTTTGTTGGTGAGCCGAAGTTAAAACCAACGGTGTAAGGGTTCGATTGTGATCCCGAAAAAACAATCGGGTGGTTCTAGTCGGTGAGCCTGTGAAAACCGACCGAATTCGTTGTGATCTCGTGAAAACAACAAGTTGGGTTGTGAACTTGTAAAACAACCGGCTGTAATCCTAGGAATTATAGTGAACTCCCAAGTGAAGCTTGGAGAGTGGACGTAGGAGCAAGGGTTAGCTCCGAACCACTATAAAACCTCTTGTGTTTGTAATTGGTTCATTGTCTCTTCCATCTTTTCCACTCACTACAACTAGTAATCTAATTAATCAGCCTGCAATAATATTAATTAGTTACTCATTAAGTTTTAATTTGCAATTATTACTTAAAACCCAATTCACCCTCCCTCTTGGGTTGTCTTCTTGGGCAACAAGTGGTATTAGAGCAGGAGCTCTTTTATCAAAAGAGTAAAAGATCAAAATGACAACCTCTTTTGGATCTTCACTTATTGAGGGGCAATCCACCCATAGGCCTCCGTTCTTCAATGGAACCGACTATGCCTATTGGAAGGCTAGGATAAAAATATTTATCCAAGCCCAAGACTATGAAATTTGGAGTATCATAGTTAATGGACCATACATTCCTTCTATTTTTGTAGATAACATTACTATTCCCAAGCTTGAAAAAGATTGGGATGACAATGATAGAAGAAAGGCACAACTAAATGCCAAAGCAATGAATGTGCTTTATTGTGCCTTAGACCGTAATGAATTCAATAGAGTCTCTACTTGCAGTTCTGCAAAAGAGATATGGGACAGACTTGAAGTGACCCACGAGGGCACGAATCAAGTCAAGGAATCTAAAATAAACATGCTAGTTCATAAGTATGAACTATTTAAAATGGATTTTAATGAAACTATCACTTGCATGTTTACTAGATTTACTGATATTGTCAATGGTCTAAAAAGCCTTGGCAAAAGTTATGCTAACAGTGACCTTGTCAGAAAAATTCTTCGATCTTTGCCAAGGTCATGGGAAGCCAAGGTAACGACAATCCAAAAAGCCAAGGACTTGAACAAGCTGCCACTCGAGGAGCTTCTTGGATCCCTGATGACGCATGAGCTCACAATGAAACAACACAGCGAAGAAGAATCCTCTCATAAGAAAAAGGTAATAGCCCTCAAATCTACTTCTTCTAACAAAGATCCATCTTGCAGTAGCAGCAGCGAAGAAGAAGACAATGAGGGAGATGATGATGAGGCTCTTCTCGTGCGAAAGTTCAGAAAATTCATCAACCGGAAGAAGTCCTTTCATCAGAGGAGAGGTCCCTCAAATTTCTACAACAAGGACAAAGCTAAGGAAAGGAAAAGTGAGGGAATCGGTTGCTATGAGTGCAAGAAACCGGGACATTTCAGAATCGTCTGTCCATTACTTAAGAAGAGCATCAAGCACAAGAAGAAGAAAGCTCTTGTCACCACCCTGACAGACTCCGATTCATCATCATCATCGGATGAGGAACAAGAGGAAAAGGCCAACTTCTGTTTTATGGCAAATGAAAATGAGGTAACATCTGAAACACATTACATTTTACCTTTGATGAATTGTATGATGCGTTTAATAAACTAATGGATGAATATAAGACAATAAATCTTAAGAATAAAGAACTAAAACTAACTAATCAATCTCACTTCCATAAGTATGATAAATTAATTAAGGACAAGGATTTTATCATTAAAGAAAATTTAGAACTTAAAACAAGCAACCAAATGTTAATTCAAAAAACTAATACCTTAATTAAAGATAACGAAAAACTAACCAAGGAAATTTCAGAACTTAAAAAAGGTAAACAAACTTTAAAAGATAATCTCAAAAAAGACTTAAACATACTAAAAATAGAAAAACAAAAGCTAACACAAGAGCTTGAAAAATACAAACCTATTGTTGAAAAGTTTACATATAGCTTTGAAAAATTGGAAATGATACTTAACAATCAACGAGCTGTGTTTAATAGAGCTGGTTTAGGGTATAAACCTAATAATAAGCAAAAGCTCCTTAAAAATTTTTTTGTGAAAGCAGGGAAAAGTAAAACTAAGAATATAACCTGTTTTTGCTGTGGAAAAGTAGGACATAAAGCTAATGTGTGTGACCATAGGAAAGTAGAAGCTAAAAGAAAAATTAAAAAGGTTTGGGTTCCAAAAGGAACCAACATTACTAACCTTGAAGGACCCAAGAAAACTTGGGTACCTAAAATTGTATGATTTCCTTGTGTAGGAGTGTCTTGCAACCAAAGTCGACAAAAACTGTTGGTATTTGGATAGTGGCTGCTCAAGACACATGACGGGTGACAAGGAGCAATTCTTCACCTTAGAGCCTAAGAAGGGAGGTGCTGTAACATTTGGAGACAATAACCAAGGTCACATCGTTGGTATAGGTAAAGTACAAATCACCTCTTCAATCTTTGTTGATAATGTACGATTTGTAGATGGTCTTAAGCATAACCTACTTAGCGTTAGTCAATTATGTGATAAAGGTTTTGATGTTTTGTTTAAGCCATCTTTATGCATTATAACTAACTCAATTGACAATGGCTTAGTATTTAAAGGAATTAGACATGGTAACGTCTATGTAGTAAATCTTGAAGACCTTGCTAAAAATAGTCCTTGCTTAGTAGCTAGTGATACTAAGGTTGATGATGCAAGTTGGTTATGGCACCGTAAATTAGGTCATGCAAGTATGGATACAATATCTAAGTTAGTTAAAAGAGATTCTGTAATAGGTTTGCCAAAACTAAAATTTGAGAAAAATAAAATTTGTGAAGCATGCCAATATGGCAAACAATCTAGGAGCTCTTTTAAATCCATAAATTGTGTCTCTACCTCTAGACCTCTTGAACTACTACACATGGATCTATTTGGACTAACTAGAACCACAAGTCTTGGTGGAAACAAATATGGTCTTGTTGTTGTAGATGATTTTTCTAGATATATATGGGTCATGTTTTTAGCTCATAAAGATGAAGCATTTTCTGTATTTAAGAAATTTTATAAGGAAGTAACTAATGCAAGAAATGCTTCAGTCATATCTATTAGAAGTGATCATGGAACGAAATTTGAAAATCATCTATTTGATGAATTCTATAGTAAAAAGGAAATAACTCATAATTTCTCTGCACCTAGGACACCACAACAAAATGGAGTTGTGGAAAGAAAGAATAGAACCCTAGAGGAAATGGCTAGAACCATGTTGTGTAAAAGTAACCTCCCTAAGTATTTTTGGGGAGAAGCCATTAACACATCATGTCATATATTAAATAAAGTTTTATTGAGACCAATTATAAAGAAAACACCTTATGAACTTTGGAGAGATAGAAAGCCCAAAGTAAACTATTTTCATGTTTTTGGGTGTAGGTGTTTCATTCATAATAATGGCAAAGATAACTTAGGTAAATTTGATTCTAAATCTGATGAAGGTATCTTTTTGGGCTATTCTACATCAAGTAAAGCTTATAGAGTCTTCAACAAAAGAACCCTTGTTATTGAAGAGTCTATATATGTTGTTTTTGATGATACTAATGATATCTCTTCTAGCAAGAGAGTAGCTCTTGATGATGATGCAGGAATACTTGAGAAAAAGATAGATGATATGACATTACAAGAGGATGAACCGAAGCAAAGTGGAGAAACCTCAACAAGCCAAGAGGTAATTGATGATCATGGGCTTACAAAGGCTTGGAGGTATGCATACGGTCATCCTAAAGAATTAATATTAGATGATCCATCACAACCTATTAGAACTAGAGCTTCTCTTAGGAACTTAAATAATCACCTAGCTTTTGTTTCACACTTAGAACCTAAAAACATTGGAGAAGCTGAAAATGATGTAAATTGGATAAATGCTATGCAAGAGGAACTAAACCAATTTACTAAAAACAAGGTATGGAATTTAGTAGAAAGACCCGCTGAATACTCAATAATAGGAACTAAATGGATATATAAAAACAAACTTGATAAAAATGGAGTTGTGGTTAGAAACAAGGCTAGACTAGTAGCAAAGGGCTATAATCAAGAAGAAGGTATAGATTTTGATGAAACCTTTGCTCCTATGGCTAGACTTGAAGCAATTAGATTATTACTAGCATTTGCATGCTCTAAAGACTTCAAACTATTTCAAATGGATGTAAAAAGTGCCTTTTTGAATGGGTATATTAATGAGAAGGTTTATGTAGAACAACCTCCTGGTTTTGAAAATCATCAATATCCTAATCATGTATATAAACTAAACAAAGCACTTTATGGCCTAAAACAAGCTCCTAGAGCATGGTATGAAAGACTTAGCAAATTTCTATTAGACTATGAATTCTCTAGAGGAAATGTTGATACAACACTGTTTTTAAAGAAGAAAAATAAAGAAATGTTAGTAGTGCAGATTTATGTAGATGATATTATTTTCGGTGCTACTAACAATCACCTCTGCGAAGAATTTGCTGACTTAATGCAGAGTGAATTTGAAATGAGCATGATGGGAGAGCTGAACTATTTTCTCGGGCTCCAAATCAAACAATCTAAAGAGGGGATCTTCATCAATCAAGCTAAATACATCAAGGAGATGCTTAAGAAGTTTGATATGGATGGAAACAAGCCAATCAGCACACCCATGAGCTCATCATGCAAACTAGATAAGGATGAATCAGGTAAATCAATAGATCAAAAGCTGTATAGAGGTATGATAGGCTCTTTATTATATCTTACAGCAAGTAGACCTGATATCATGTTTAGTGTATGCATGTGTGCTAGATATTAATCTAATCCTAAGAAATCACAATTAATTGCAGTTAAGAGAATTTTTAAATACCTAATAGGAACAAAAAATATAGGTTTATGGTACTCTAAAGAATCTAGCATAAACTTAATAGGGTACACAGACTCAGACTTTGCTGGTTGTAAACTTGATAGAAAAAGCACCAGCGGGTCATGTCAATTCTTAGGAGAAAATTTAATCTCTTGGTTTAGCAAGAAACAAAACTCGGTTGCACTATCTACGGCGGAAGCCGAATATGTTGCTGCCGGGAGTTGTTGTGCTCAAATCTTGTGGATTAAACAACAACTTGAAGATTATGGCATTAAACAAGATAAAATTCTCATAAACTGTGATAATACAAGTGCCATTAATCTAACTAAAAATCCAATTCAGCATTCAAGAACTAAACACATTGAGATAAGACATCACTTCATAAGAGATCATGTACTGAATGGTGATGTGACACTTCAATTTGTTTGTACTGATGATCAACTTGCTGATATCTTCACAAAATCTTTGAGTGAAGATCAATTTTGCATACTAAGAAGAGGGTTAGGAGTGATTGATCCATTCTAGTGATACTCTCCTCTAGTTCATTGATTTTGAGGATTAGTTTATGTTGGACATAGGATTTCTTATCTATGATCATCAAATCAGTTCTTAAATCCTAGATAAGTCCATAACTCTCTCTTTTGGTATGAAAATAACAAGATTTTTGGTTGTGTGCCAGAGGTCGAGTCGACTCGGATACATTTTAGAGTCGACTCATGGGGGAGTCGACTCGCGCATATTTGGGAGTCGACTCGAGGTTGAGTCGACTCGCGACTTACCGGAGTCGACTCGAGGTCAGGAATCTGACTTTTAACCCTAAGCGGAATGTTTTTCTTTTTTACTTCTATTTTCAGCCGCCACTGTTCAAAAACCCTAGAGCCGTCTCCGACCTCATCTCCGACCCACTTTAGGTCATCTCCATCAAGGTTTCTCCCTATTTTCCGTGTCCTTCCCTGTTTTTAGGTCAAAAATGCCTAGGAAGGTCATTATCTCGAGCCGAAAGAGACCCTTCTCCGCGAGTGGGGCCGAGCGACGGTCCGAGGCTCGGAACGAACCGGCGAGGCCACCACCTCCGGTTCCTTCCCCGCCTAGGCCGGTTCCCTCGCGCTCATGCGCCGGGAAGGTTGTCTCTACCGGGAGGCAAGTCAACTTTGACTTCCTCTCCCAGGAAGGGTTCAACCTAGGGCATCACCTTAGGGCCCAGGGTTTAGAGTTTTTCTGCACACTTGATACCTATCCAGGGTTAGTTAGGGAATTCTATGTTACTGTCGCACGGGTTAGCGGGGGTATCCAGGGAACTGTTATGGGTGTCCCTATTTTTATCTCGGAGGACTTCATTGCTCGAGTCCTCCATCTCTCGAGTGAGGGGATTGTTCCCACACACCCCTCCAATAGGACAGAGGCCCTTACAGCCATCTTAGGGAGTCCATCTCTGTCCCCCATAGAGGAGGTGTTCGCAAATCAACTTTCGGCTGAAATGCGGCTTCTCTTAAGTGTCATCTCTCGGACTCTCTTCCCCAAAACGGGTAGGTTTGACTTTATTTCAGAGAGAGACCTAGCACTGATGTACCATCTCCTCCAAGACACTCCCATCAACTTCTCCAAGCTCATCTACAAGTACATGTGTGAACCCCTAGATAAACCTAGGCTCAGCCTTCCTTATGGCAGCTATATATATATATGTATTTTCAAGCATGGCAGCTATCAAAGCAAGGGGAATACTAAAGTGTAATATGCATAAATAGAATGACTTTCTTAGAGCACTAATACCTCCATCACAATATGGTACCACTTGAATTTTTGGTGCACTACTCAAGTTCATAAATGTTTACTACAGTTTATTAGAGCCTGATCCATCAAATTTTTAGAATATCTCATGTGGTCTAAATTTGTCAAAAATGCTTCGCATATAAAGAAGGAGCTATCAATCCCAACTAAACATCCAAAGTACACAGAGTTCCAAATTAATGGAGTCAAACCAGCCATTACCACATGTCATTGGGCTCAATCCGACCTACCCTATTCATGTTTATTTTTATTTTTAAACACATATGATGATTACAATAGTCCAACCCCCTTAGGCTCTAGTAAGGTCCATGTAGCGAGTTTTCGGCCAATGACTCCTAATCCAGTTGGCTCAAGGCATTAGGTGAAACACCTCTTGGGTTTAATTTCTCAAACCAGACTACGCCACGAGGTTAGACTTGTCAATTTTTTTTTTATTTTAAAGTAGGTAAACTGAACCATATAACGTGATTGCATCGTGACTATAGGTCAACCAAGGTCGGAACATAAGGTACTTAGGTGATCTAGCCGGGGTATTCAACCTCTATCTTTATGTGAAAACCAAATCATGAACCTTATAGTATGGACAAGGATACTCGTACTTCTTTTATAGATACCGCTTAATAAAAATGTATTAAACAAATGCGACCTCCTGAGGCCTTCCTATAATCATTAAGTACATGTGTGGGGATCTAATAATAGGTCTCTAATCAGTCATAGTATGCATGTGTTCCTTACCTTAATAGTTGCACAAACTCAATATGAAAATACATGTGCATTTGCTTAGAAAAGAAAGTAATAGAGTAATTCAAATGCAAAAACAAGTTTTTTTTTTTTTTTGACAAAATATTTTCCTCCCCCCAACTTAAACATTGCATTGTCCTCAATGTAATAGATACAAGAAAACTATATATGAGAGACAGTAGAGAAAATAATATTGAAGAGATGAGGAATACCTTGAGCTGTTGATATCCAGAAAAGAAGACCAACAAAATAAGAAGAAAACTCGAAATAAAAGAAAAAATTAATTCTAACTAATATACACATACTTTTGCCGTCATGCTCAGTTATAAGAAGGCTCCCTCAAGAAAAAGGAGTCCTCTTCATTTGCAAAATTCTCAAGAAAATGTTTTAACCTGTGTCCATTTACTTTAAAAATTCTACCATCCCGTGGATTCTCAATCTCAACCGCCCCATGTGGAAAAACAGTTTTTATAATATTAGGACCTGTCCATCTCGATCGCAACTTACCAAGAAACAGAAGTAAGCGGAAATCATATAAAAGAACTTTTTGCAAAGGTTCAAAAGATTTTTTCAAAATTGATTTATCATGTAAGATCTTCATTCATTTTTTGCAAATTTTAGCATTATCATAAGCATCTCTGTGAATCTCATTAAGCTCATTCAATTGTAATTTTCTAGCTAGACCGGCATCATGTAAATCAAAATTCAATTTTCTAATTGCCCAATACGATTTATGCTCTATTTCTATAGGTAGATGACATGCTTTTCCGTAGACTAGCCGGTAGGAAGACATGCCAAGAATGGTTTTGTATGTAGTACGATAAGCCCATAATGCATCTGATAGTTTCAAGGACCAATCTTTTCATGATGGATTTACCGTTTTCTCTAAAATACGCTTGATCTCTCTATTGGCTAACTCTACCTGACCACTAGTTTGCGGATGATATGGAGTAGCAACTCTATGGGTAACACCATACTTTTTCAATAAGGTCTCGAAAGGCTTATTACAAAAGTGTTTTCCACCGTCACTAATTATAACCTTAGGCATCCCAAATCGTGAAAAAATATTTTTTTTTAAAACTTCAGGACAGGTTTGTGATCATTGGTTTCACAAGCGATAGCTTCTACCTATTTGGACACATACTCGACACCAACTAAAATGTACTCATATCCATAAGACGGTGGGAATGGGCCCATAAAATCAAAGCCCCAACAATCGAAAATTTCGATAATAGTAATGGGTTGAAGAGGCATCATTTCGAGTTAGATTTCCAATACGTTGACATGGATCACATGTCCTGCAGAACTCGTAGGCATCTTTGAACATAGTAGGCCAATAGAAACCACATTGCAAGACCTTTGCAATAGTTTTCTTAGAGGCAAAGTGTCCACCACAAGCATCAATATGGCAGAAAGAGAGTACGCTTTGTATATCATGATCCGGTATGCATCGTCTAAAAATTTGGTCATTGCAATATTTAAACAAATAAGGTTCGTCATGGTAATAATTCCTTACTTCGCGCAAAAAATTTTTTCTATCTGTCGATCCCCAATGCTCCAGAATCTGGTTCATAACAAGAAAATTTACAATATCAGCATCCATGGCATAGTAGAGAGTGCAAACAACTGCTCTTCAGGGAATGAGTCCTTAAAAGATAACTGTGGCACCGAATCATGAAAAACTAGCCATGATAAATGGTCAACAACCACATTCTCTATTCCCTTTTTATCTTTGATAATGATTTCAAATTCTTGGAGTAGAAGTATCCATCGTATTAGGCGTGGTTTGGCCTCTTTCTTATCCAGCAAATATTTTAGTGCTGCATGGTCTGTGAAGATAACAATAGGAGCACTAAGGATATAGGAACGAAATTTGTCTAATGCAAATACTACTGTAAGCAATTTCTTTTCGATAGTGGTGTAATTCATTTGAGCATCATTTAAGATTTTGCTTGCATAGTAAATGACATACGGCTTATTATCCTTGCATTGTCCTAGGACAGCTCCTATCGCATAGTCGCTAGCATCGCACATGATCTCAAAAGGTAGTGACCAATCGGGTGGTCGCATAATGGGTATAGTGCTAAGCATAGACTTCAACTTTTCGAATGCATTTTGACAGGTTTCAGTCCAATTGAACGGTGTATCAAGGGATAAGAGATTACATAATGGTCGAGCTATGACACTAAAGTCCTTGATGAACCTCCTATAAAATCCGGCGTGACCCAAAAATTATCTAACATCTCTAACCGTCTTGGGTGCAGGTAGCTTAGCAATTAAATCGATCTTAGCTCTATCTACTTCCATGCCCTTCGATGAAACAATATGTCCTAGAACAATTCCCTTTGGCACCATGAAGTGGCATTTCTCCCAATTCAGTATCAAATTCTTTTTCATATATCGAGCTAAGACTGCTTGTAAATGTTACAGGCAATCATCAAATGAGTCGCCAAAAATGGAGAAGTCATCCATGAACACTTTCAAAAACTTCTCGTTCATTCTTCAAAAATACTGAGTATGCATCTTTGGAATGTTGCAGGTGCATTACACAATCCGAATGGCATCCGTCGGAAGGCAAAAAATGTGCCAAAAGAATAAGTGAAGGTAGTCTTCTCTTGATCTTCTGGTGAAATCTTAATTTGGTAATATCCCGAATAACCATCGAGAAAACAATAGAAATCATGCCCTGCAACTCTCTCCAACACTTGGTCTAGGAAGGGTAGGGGAAAGTGATCCTTTCTTGTGACCAAATTCAGCTTTCGGTAGTCGACACACATGTGCCAACTCGTCGGGATACGAGTTGGAACTTATTCACCTTGTTCATTTTCTATTACCGTCAAATCCGACTTCTTAGGAACGATTTGAGTAGGGCTTACCCACTTGCTGTCGGAAATTGGGTAAATAATACCCACGTCAAGCAACTTGAGGACTTCTACCTTAACCACATTTCTCATCGTAGGATTCAACCTTCATTGCATTTGCCTTGTGATTTTGGCATTATCCTCCAAATATATCCGGTGCATGCAAATTAAGGGGCTAATCCCTTTCAAGTCGGCAATAGACCACCCTAAGGCTCCTTTATGATTCTTTAGAACACCAAGTAATTTTTTTTCTTGGGTATGATCAAGTCCAGATGAGATGATTACAGGAGAAGTGTTCTCGGGTCCAAGAAAAGCATACTTAAGTTCCTTTGGTAAGGGTTTCAATTCGAGCTTGGGTGCTTGCTCATGGAATGATACTATTTTTGCTTCTCGAGGCGACAACCTCTCAAATTCTCCTACTTTAAGTTTCCACCCATTGACCATCTTGATATCCAAACTATCCACAATAGGTGTGACTAACAATTCATCATCATTGGTGCCATTAGGACACCAATCAATTAAGCTATCATCGGATGGGTCGTTAATTGATTCTGCTAACAAATATTCTTCCGCGATGGTTTCAACCCAATCAACCTCCTTACTTTCTTCGGGATCATTGGGTTGTTTGCACATATTAAAAATATTCAGTTCTAAAGTCATGTTACCAAAAGAAAGTTTCATAACGCGATTCCTACAATTAATCAATGCATTAGAAGTTGCAAGGAATGGACGTCCTAAAATGATCAGAATCTGAGACTGTGAGTTCAAAGCTGGATGTGTGTCCAATACGATAAAATCGACAGAAAAGTAGAACTTGTCTACTTGGACTAATACATCCTCGATAACCCCTCTCGGGATTTTAACTGACCTGTCAGCTAATTGCAAAGTGACAGAGGTTGGCTTCAACTCACCTAAACCAAGTTGCTCATATACAGAATATGGCAACAAATTCATACTCGCCCCTAAATCTAACAATGCTCGCTCTATCCTAAAGTCGCCTATGATGCATGAGATGGTTGGGTAACCTGGATCTTTATATTTAGGAAGAATGTTGTGCTGCAAAATAGCACTTACGTTTTCAGTTAAAAATGCCTTCTTCTTAACATTTAATCGGCGCTTGATAGTACACAAGTCCTTCAAAAATTTGGCATATGAGGGTACTTGTTTGATTGCATCAAGAAGAGGTATGTTGATCTTTACTTGCTTAAAAAGCTCAAGAATTTCAGAATTAGGTTCGAGCTTTTGCAACGGCTTTAACCGTTGTGGAAAAGGTGGAGAAAAAGGACATTCAACTTTCTCGGTGGAAGTTGGGACCTCAACTTCTTCTTTGTCCCTTTCATCGGCTTTGGGAACATCAGAATTAGAAGTGACTTGCGGTCTCAATGGGACGGTTTGATCATGATTTTTCCATTACGCAAAGTCATGATGCTCTTTGTATGTTCTGTATGCGAACTAGAAGGAGCCGTATTATTACTACCGTGCACTTGTGGGTTAGGTTGGGGTTGAGCTGGAAGCTTATGCTTCTCCTGAGTACTTAGGACGGTAGTCATCATTGACAATTAGTTCCTTATATCTTCAAAATTTCGAGTATTTTGAGCATTGATATTAGCTTGACCTTATAGAAAAGATTGTATAGATTGCAAGGTATCCTCGATATTCGGCTTCTGAGAGGGTGGTGATGCAAAGCAGGATGTGCAGGTGGAGGAGCTGAATGGTGCGACTGTTGAGGATGATCGTTTCTCCACCTAAAATTTGGATGATTCTTCCAACCAGGGTTATAGGTATTCGAGAATGGATAATTATAAGGCTTCTGGTAGGAGTTCATAACATTTGCTTGATCGTGCAAGACTTCCTTGAATGCCGGTATGGTGGGGCAATCTGTAGTGGTATGACCAGACATATCGTAGATACCACAACACTCGTTTCTAAGCTCTATAGTCTTGACAGGCTCAACCTTCCTAAGCTCAATTTCTTCTACCTTTCTAGTGAGGGCTGCCATTTTAGCATGAAGATCATCCTCAGTTCTGAGGTTGTAAAGGCCTCCCTGTACAGAGCTAGTAGGCTTAGGCAAAGACTTACTGTTTCTATCCCCATTATCCCAAAGTTGGGCAGTCTCAGCAAGGGAATCCAAATACTCCCATGCTTCATCAGGTTGTTTTTCTAAAAATCTACCATTGCACATGGTCTCTACAAACTGTTTCAACTGTGGAGATAAACCTTCATAAAAGAAGTTAATAATGTTAAATGTATGCCCTAGAAGCCAATTTTGGCTGATACATTATCAATTATGGGATATAATTTGTATTTGACTTTATTATTATTGAATAAATAAAAGGCATCTTTTTCATTCATATTGTTTATGTGTCTATGAATCGTCCAAGAATTAATAAGATGATGATGCATATTCTTAAGAGTTAAGAATTTGAGCCATGCATCATTGGTGATTAATTTCTGAATGCTCCTGATCGATGGATTATCACGAGGGCGGTGATCGATCCGATGAGATCAGTGCACACATTACTTTCCTTATGGATGGACGAAACTCAAGTCCACAGTGTGGCGACACTGAAGTAATAGTGCAGGTGCTTGTTAAGAACAAGGGTACTGAGCGTGACCAATACAAGCAGTCACTTGGATGTCTATCCACTCGTCAGTGACTTGCTTGATGTTGCAGTAGTGTAACTGGTCCTTTGACCTGTGGTGCTTCGGCCACTCACAGTGAGGTTATTGTAGTTTGACTGCACACATACATGGTCTCTAGCCATATGGGTCCATGCAGTGTAGATTGGCTGCAGTAGAGTCACTGTAGGAGTAGGGTATGCACCTATAAGGAATCTATCGACCTTGATAGATAAGGAGAGATCCTATGTGATTTATAAGACTGAGTTCGTAAGACCTCGGCCAGGGCAGATTGCACAGTAGAGAAAGAGTTCTCCGCTCTCGAACTTAAGTCGAATAAATCTTGACATATGACAGACGATGGGGTTTGACGAGTTGTCCATGACCTCCATCTTGTAGGGATCCACGATAGAAGGACTGTATCACATAATAACTGCACCTAGAGGTTCACCATTCTATTCTGCTGGGTAGCCACTACATGCTGCTAGGTGTCACTGGTGGATGGTGGGACTCATAGGGATTGTCTCGATGATCGATAAATCCTAATGAGTTGAGTTGGAATCGTTCCAACCCATTGAAAGAAATTTTCAATGATATTGTGATAGAGATCGCAATATATCTCACTATCAGTCAGAATAGAACCTATGGGGTCACACACACTAGAAGTATTGACCGATCCGATGGTTGAAAAAGTGATTATGAATCACGAGTAATCAATTCGATTGATAAGAAGTTGAAGAAGGAATGGAAATTGATTAATTGGACTAAAAACACGAATCCTACTTGGAGTAGGATTCCTAGAGTCCTAATTGGATTAGGACTGGGAGTCCTACTTGGATTAGGATTCCCACAATCCTACTTAGAATAGGATTTTGAATTCAATATGAATTCCTACTTAGAATAGGATTCCTAGAAGTCCTAATTGGATTAGGACTTCGGATTCAAATAAGAGTCCTAATTAGATTAGGACTAAAATTAAATATGTCCTAATTTGGATTAGGGTTTCTTAAGTCACAATTAATTATTAATCTAATAAATCAATAAGACTCCTAATTGGATTAGGATTGAAGAGTTCAATTGAGTCAAAATTGATTTAAGTTCTAATTGGATTAGGACTTACCTAGATTGGATCCAAATTGGTTCACCCTTGGGCTAAGCCTAATTGGATTAGGGCTTGACCACATTAGGGCATTCCAAATCCTACTTAATGTGGATTAGGGTTTGCCAAGAGGGCGGGGCTTGCGCCCCTCCCCTTTTGCTTCCTTGGTGCGGCATGAAGAGAGGGGGCCGGCGCCCCCTCTTAGGAAACTAGTCTAGGGCTCCTAAATTGTAGGAGCCCTAGATGGCTATAAAAGGAGGAGGCAAGGGCCGGCGCCCTAAGTGAATTGAATCCTCTCCCTTCCAAGCCGTGGCCTCCCTCTCCTCCTCCTTGGTTCAGCCGCAAGCAAAGGGAAGAAAAGAAGAAGCCATTGGCGGCCTCCTCCTCCTCTCTTCCTCCTTCCAACGCAGGGAAAAAGAAGTAGGCTGCAAGGGCTTTGATTCATCTTCAAGTTTCATTCTTCTTCTTCCTCCTTCCAAGCACAATCAAGGATTGATTGAAAGGGAGGAAATCAGCCATCAAAAAAGAAGTCTTTGCAAGGGAGCTAGCACCCCGAGAAGACAAGAGAGCTTTGATCGGATCTCTGCTTCGTGTGGATACCCGTAGAGGCCGGACGTGTGAACGGCTTCATACGAACCTTCATCCTAAAACCACGAACTCCAGTTTGCGGTGATCATCTACCCGCACAAGGTGAAGATCTGATCTTCTAATTAGATTAAAAGTTTTTTAATCCTTATCTATCTACGAACGGTTTTTGAAACACGTTCATGCGATGAACGTCGATCCCGCTTATGCCGATTCTGCTGCCATCTGATTTTGTTTTGAAATATCAGCGGCATGGGCGGGTTCCCAACAAATAATTCTCCAAGTTTCGAACCCGTGATGAGGGCATGAGAGAAGAAGGTCTTTAAATCTTTCCCAACATTCATAAAATGTTTCATTATCTTTTTGTTGGAAATTGCTGATATGTCTTTTCAAAAATTTGGTCCTTTGTGCGGGAAAGAACTTCTTCAAAAATTCTCTCTGCATATCTTGCCAAATTCTTATTGATCTAGGTCGCAAGGAGTTTAGCTATGTTTTGGCCTTATCCTGTAGAGAGAAAGGGAACAACGTCAGCTTGAGGACATCCTCGGTGACGTGAGGCACTCTAAATGTAATGCTCAATTCTTCAAAATCCTTTAAATGAACATACGGACTTTCAGGACTCTAACCCATGAAACTTGGGCAGCAATTGGATTACCTCTGGTTTGATTTCAAAATGTCCTACATTATCAGAAAAAATTATGCATGAAGGCTGACTAGTCCTAGTCGGTTGTAGGTATTGTCTTAGAGTCATAACATGGGGTTCACGTTCTCGATCGTGGTGACTCCTTGCTTCTTCATTTAAATCAGCCATCTCACAAGGTGTGAGATACTGCGAAGGAATTTCAGGGATGTGTCCTAAGGGATGATCTAAAGTTGTACGACTTAATCGACCGGTGTCGTCCCTATTCCACTTTAGCATGCAAAATATTTCTCTTTCCTTTTTTTTTTAAAAAAAATACAAGTACCACCGAAAGATATCTAAAACGATACCCTAATATAGTAAAACAAAAATCTATTCACAATCAAACATGCATCAAAACATTACACCTCAATTTCTAATGTTTTTCTTAAATTTCTAGACAGCTCCTAACTGATTTGAAGAGGATACCTAAGCCTCCAATCCGGTCTAGTAACCTAGTCGATCAGATAAGCTCCCAGGTAAGTGGAGGGGTCATGGTGCATTTAGCAAAAGTCCCACTTAACACCCACTTTCCTCGAACAGAGACTGTATCCCTTAGAGGGACAAAGCTTGCCTAGACATCGACTGGGCCATAGAGCAAAATTGGTGCAACTTTCGGTGGTCTTCGTCCTATTGAGCTCGAATGTCCTTAGGGGCCAATGTCTAGTCGATTTTATTTAAGCTTAGGATATTTATGCATTGGGGTAATTTTTGGGCTAAGGACGAGTGATGAAATTCCGACCTTATCTTTTTTAATGGGTTCAGCCCTTAGAATATTTTATGCTGATGCCTTATACTATATGCAACACTCAAAAGATTTTTTTTTAATGTTTTATGACATGACATTAAATTATGTTGAATAGTTGATCAAGCAAAGTATTTATTTATTTTTTATTAGTTTAAATTTGAAATTTGAATTCTGAAATTTAAAATTTGAAATTTTGAGTTCTTTCCTCTTTTTTTTTTTATTTTGAATGATCACCCTTGATCTTTTCTTAAAGTTTTTTTATCAATTTTCAATTAGCAACAAGGGTTAATAAGATATGCTAAAAAATTAAAATTCTGATTCTAAAGAAAAATTTAAACACAGAAAATTTCAAACAGAAAGCAGCAAGGTTTCATATTAATCTAATGATCTTAAAAGTCTCAGAATGTCAATCAGACCATTCAGATTATCGAAAAATGCGTCTTGCACCAGCCGACCAAATTTGAGTCCAGTCATACGGCGAATATCTATGATATCAGAGTTTGATGCAGACTGTGCAGGGAATAAAAATAGTAGTAAAGATTTATTTTTTTTCGAAAGAAAAAGACTAACTACTAAAGTACTAATTAAATCTAAAATTATACTAATAAATCAGCCGTTCTCCGCCAACGGCGCCAAAAACTTGATGTGTTCGCAAAAATGCTTTTGTGAAACTAATCTCCCAGTATAGGAGAATCGTACAAGTAGTAAATTCTCGAAAGTCTGAGGTCAATTCCTCAGGGAGCGGTCTATGAATTATCAGTGTAATTTAAGATGGTTTTTTAGAAGTTTAGAGAAACTAATTAATAAATTAAGTTCGATAATATGGAGATGGCTAGGGATCCGGAATCCTCCCTTACTTTCAACAAATAAACTCGACGATTCTCGATTAAGGATCGAATAGATAAAATAGTTTTAATCATGGAATATATCGATTGAATACATGAACTCAATGTCTAAGCATTCATCGTGCTAGTTATGTCTACAACAAATCAAATATCAGAGCGATCCATGCATCAATAAATTTAAAACATAATTAATTTATCTAATAAATAAATATGCGAGAATCAGAATATATAAAAAGATGTAAATCAATTAAAACCAAAGTTCAGAGTTTACTTCATGAAAGCAATAAGCCAGGGGTCTTCCATCACCCTTGACCAAAGGAATTAGCCTCCCATTACAAGCACCAGCATCTTTCCCTTTTCTTTTTTCTCTTTTCTTTTTGGAGAACAGAACATGCTCTGCTTCTCTCTTTTTTTTTCAATGGCCCAGGCTCTGTTTCCTTTTCAAATGAGAGAGCTCAACCCCCCTCCCCTCTTTGTGTGGGAACAAGAACAATCATGAGAGAGGAGCCGAAGAACATCTCCCCCCATTTGAACAATGAAACATCTCCCCCCATTTATACAATGAAACATCTCTCCCCATTTCAAAATAGAACTTCCTCACCACTCAAAACCCCAAAAAAAAAAAATTTCAAACTAAGGATGCTGGAAGAAGGAGATCGTCTGGGATGCGCATCTCGGCTGGCCGCAGGATACCCGAACGCGGGATCCGGGAGGGGATCGGATGCGGTTCCATCTAGATGGGGAGATACGAAAGAAGCTGGAAGGAGGCAAATGGGGTGTGGGGATCGTTGTGAATCATCTCCGAAAGCTGGAAACGCGGAAGGGAGTTGATAGCGGAAGAAGCAGGGATTCGGACGAACGAGTGAAGCTGGGACGATCGCGAATCCGAAAGACTAGGGGAGGCTGAGAGGCACTGGGCGTGGAGGATGCTAGGATTCGGATGATTGAAGGAATCTACCACGGGATCTTTGGCATGTGTCGTGGGAAGGAGCTGATAGCGGAAGATTGTGGATGCTGCTATGAACCTCACGAACGGCTGGGAGGCGCGTGAGGCGGGCGGAGGAAGAGCAGATCATGGATCCGGGAGGTGATCGCGGGATGCTGGAGATGGAATTGAATGAGAGCTGCGGCAGCTGGGGTGCTAATCCGCTCTGTGAACGCGGACGGAAGGCTGGGACGATCACGAATCCGGAAGTAGGAAGCAGGGGACTCGGGGGATTCCTGAGTACGTGGCCCAATTGAGAAGGATCGGGATCTCTTCCATGCAAGCGGACGTGGGGGATTGGACATAGACGGCTGCATTGTGATCTTCTTCAAATGGCCGCACGGGATTAGATAGGAAGGAAGCTGGGCATGCTGCTGATTTCTTTCTTTATTTTGAATTACAATGCAGAATTCCAATGCACTCAAGGGACTGTGACAAGTAGACAAGTGTTGCTCGGGTGCAAGTGTGTTTGACCAGGTTCAATTCTGCTCCAGTGTAATCAGGCTTGAAGTAATGAATCATACCAAACTCTACCAAATGCATATTTAAACTCTGATTTACGTTAATCTATGCCAAATAAAAATATAAAACTAATGTAGTACTTTTATCATTATTTGTTAGCAATAATATTAATTTAAGCAGCGTGTAGATCGCACTTTTGTTCTCTTATCAATAGTGTGCTAGAGTCAATTCATTGTAAATTGAGGGTTGACTCTAGAGATAGCTTAGAATGAAATTTTCTGTAATTGCATGTGAGCTTTTAAGGATTGTTTCAAGACTTTTTTGGAGTTGTATTTCTTAGTGTAGAGCTTCAGATAAATGATCTTTATTAGAGACTTACTGAAGGCTTTTTTCTTAGCTTTCTGAAATCAATCAAGCATACTTAAGGCAATAGATTAGTGATCCTTTTACTCAATTGTTTTGCATCATCAAAATCAGCCCTTTGAGTTCCAAAAGAGAATAGTGTAAACAGTGATAACATCTTTTAGTCCTGAGTGTAAACATGCAAAATTTAGATTGTAGTATAAGCAAGAATAATATCTGAGTTTATATTTGCAAAATTTAGAGAGTAGTTTAAACAAGGGGTAATATTTTTTGAAACTGAGTTTATAGCACTCTTATACTTGATTGAATTTATTTTTACCATAAGGTTGTCTTTATAAGTAATTCTCCCCCTTTTTGATGTACATATAGAACTTTTAAAAGAAGATTTCAAATTGCTATTTTTAGAGATTTTATATTTACTTGCTCGCTTCTCTTACTTCCATAGTAGTTCATATACTATGTCTTTATACTTATGACTTTGCTCTTGTTTTTATTTATTCTTCTAATGCTTGAACTTTTCTCCCCCTTTTTGTCATGATCAATAAGGAGGGAACTTAAGAGAGAAACATTTCACAACAAGATAAACATTTGACAAATACTTAAATATTCAAGCTAAAATATCCACAGTGAAGCACATCACAAAAATGGATAAACACATATCATTCTTAACTTAAACTGCAAATATCTATTAAGTAAAAGAGTTTAAATACAAGTAAGATTCTTTCAAACTATATGCATGAAGTACAAGAGTTAGTTATAGTTCAAATTAACTTAGGAATCTATACAAAATTAGAAAGGTTCCAAAGTTCTAGACTCATTTGAGGAAGTGGATGAAGATGAGGATGAGGGTGAGCCATGATAAGGGCGATAAATAGTAGAGCTTCTGGCTCTAAACCCAGGTGAAGGAGGATGAGGTGGATGAGATGGACCAAGTTGATGGGTTCAACGGCACTCAACTCTTGCGTGAAGTGACCGATCATCTCAACAAGAGTAGGCTGATGTAGTAAGTGATTTTGTTAGATATCTTGATTCATCTTGAACTTCTTTAAAAAATCCCAAAATCTGCTTACTGATCCTCTGAGCATTTGTAGTGAATTTACTGATTTCTCTTTTCACAAATGTCTGCAAGTGTCTTGTCTCCCCCTCAACGTCAGCAAACCTCCTAAACTAACTAGTCCCTAAAAACTGAATGTTAGAGACATCATGCTTTAGCTCAGCGACCATCTGATTCCATGAAAAACCTACAGTTCTAAACTCTGATCTGTTGGAAGTGCACCATGTGGTGACTTAGGGGCCTGTTGTCCTCTTTGACAAGTAAGTATAGAAACCATCAATCCAGCAATAACTTGCTCAACAATGGACTTTATCTAGTCCTCATCCATCTTAATAGTATGACTTGATCTACTCTCTGGATGTGGAGGCTAAAAATCAAATGAAATAATGAAATCCTCACCTCTAGAAAAATCTGGTTCATAAGAGGGTATCTCCAAAGGGTCAACTAGCTCATTGCCTTCATCAGCAGTGGTAGTAGGCTCAATGGGTCTACCTTTAGTGGGTTCATCTCCTCTTGGCTCATCATGTCTCCCACCTCCATGACACACCCAATGACAATCTATCTTGAAATATCCCATTCGATGTAGGGAGCGGTCATTGCTGGTGTTGGTGTGTGCCGTGCTCTCGAGGTTTCTCTTTCAAACACAACACCATGTTATCTAAATACCAAGGTCCGAATCATGCCATAAGGTCAAGATACTTTTGACTTGTTTGCTTCCACATGCATATGGCAAAACATGCGTGATGGCAGATTCGGTGGACTTACCCTGAGCACATAGAACATCACCAAAATGTCTCATTCTGAGACAGTCAAATCTCTCCATCTTAGGAAAGAGGATCCTGCTGATCATATGATGAAGAGGTTAAATCTCCACAAATAGTTGTCTTGCATTGAGTTATTCCATTTCATTTACTTTCTCTTTTTCTAAGATAAGCTTCAATCCTGTTTGACGCTCTTCAAGATAATCTAAGGGTCCAGTAGTCGGCATATGTAGAATCCTTCCCAAACTTGATATGTCAAGTAAAATGTGAGTCCCTTTGGTTGTAAACTCGAAGATACCCACCCCAAACTTTCCATTCCATAAAATT
This sequence comes from Phoenix dactylifera, assembly GCF_009389715.1. Lineage (NCBI taxonomy): Eukaryota > Viridiplantae > Streptophyta > Magnoliopsida > Arecales > Arecaceae > Phoenix > Phoenix dactylifera. The sequence continues at coordinate 33,891 of NW_024068928.1, read as the reverse complement.
CTCTTACCAAGTTGGGGTAGGTACAAATGTCTAGGGAGCACAAGAACTCCCAATCCATTTTCTTCAGCTTGTCTCCAATAGAAAAGCCCTCTCGCTCCAAAAACTCAAAATCTATCTTGTGACCAGTAGTCACTATTCTTGCAGAGAGGGGTACCTGACTCGGTCCAACCTAGCTTTGGTTCTTCTTTCGGATGTGTTGCCCGCTGTGACAACCCAAGAGGGAGGGGGGGGGGGGGGTGAATTGGGTTTTTCTGGATTTTTGATGATTTAAGGGTTTTCTAAACTAAGTGCAATGGAAGCTTTCTTAGTTATATGAGTAAACTAATCTAGTGCAAGAATGAAAGGTGAAGTAAAACAATAACAAGAGTAGGCACAATGCAAACACCACGATGTATAGTGGTTTGGTGCACTCCAATGCACCTACGTCCACTCCTTAAGCATCCTCTTGGAAATTTTACTATAATCCCTCGGATTACAGTAGGATTATTTTCTGAACTCACAATCCAAAACCTTTACAATTAGTTTTCCGGGCTCATCAATAAACCTTAATGTTGGTTTTGCGGGCTCACCAACAACCTACAATATTAGTTTTTCGGGCTTACTAACAAACCTTACAACAAGAGTATAGAGTAAAGAATGAAAGCTCCTAAAAGAGCAATTAAAACAATTATAAGCTACAAAAAGAGTTTAGAGAATATTTATAGCTTTGGTGGAGCTATTCTCTTTTTTGTCAAGCTTGCTTCACTTCTCAATAGTTGGTGGAGCTGTTGATGACTCTTTCAATCTGCTCAACCACCTCCTTTTTGCACTTTGAATGAAGCACTTGAATTTTCCTTGTCTTGCTAGGGTTTTCCTCTGGAATGCACTTGTTGTTTTCAAAAAGGTGTTTCCTCTGATGAATAGTCCCTCTTAAATAGCTCCTCAACCTCCAAATAGACCTTCCTAGCCATTGGATTGAAGAAACTAGCCGTTTATAGCTGTTGGGGACTAAAAAAGAAATTCTGCACAACTAGCCGTTGGGCTGTCAGCCGTGCTCGGATCGACCCCAACTTCCCTCGGGTCGACCCCAACTTCACTGGGGTCGACCCTAATACTCCTGGGGTCGGCCCTCTCAGGAAATCCAAAGAGTATGTTTTCTGTGCTTCTTCCTGGGGTCGGCCCTCTCAGGAAATCCAGAGAGTATGTTTTCTGTGCTTCTTCCTGGGGTCGGCTCCACTGGGGTCGGCTCCAATTTTTTTAGGGCGGCCCCATTGGGGTCGGCTCCAATTTCCTGGGGTCGGCTTCGCTACAGTGTTTTCAGAAAATCCATTTCTACCTAGCAAGCTTGGGGTCGGCTCTGACTTTTCTAGGGTCGACTCCACTGGGGTCGACTCCAATATTTCTGGGGTCGGCCCTGACAGTGAATTTCAGAGAGTGCTTTTTCTTGGAAGTCATGTTGGGGTCGGCTCATACTAACTTGGGGTCGGCTCCTACTTGCTTGGGGTTGACTCCACTCCCTTTAGGGTCGACTCAACATTATGCCACTGAACCAAAAAATGCCGTTTGACTCCCAACTTTATCCAAAATTTTCAGGGTCGACTCCAGCCTTCCTGTGGTCGATTCCAACCTTGTCCTAAGCATTTCTGAGTTGACTCTAAGCTTTGTGCCAAGCGTGCCACTCCGTGCCAAATGTATTAGGGTCGGCTTCAAACCTCTTGGGGTCGCCTTTAACCATGATTCTCTGCATCTTAGAGTTAGCCCTGCACAAGGGATTATTAAAATATAATTCAAGTAAATAAAGATGCATGGCATAATAGAGATTCATACCCTTAAGAGTAAAAAATTACAGATTCGCTCTTTTAGGTATTTTCAACTTAAAACTTTGCCAAAATGACCTTTTAAGCTTCCTAGAATTTTCTAATACAAATTCTATCTCGTTGTTAATTCTTGAGAGTTGTAATAACGGTGTATTCATAATATTTCGTGAATATATTGAGGGTGTGCCATTTATTAATTGTGTATCGAGTTAATTCACATAAATACGGCCTTAATGGTTGAGTTAATCATCAATATAACATTCTCACTCTCAATCTCCCCCTTTTTTATGATTACAAAATATTGAGTATGAGCAAATTGACGCTTGTACAAAAATTATGGGTTTAGATTTAGAAAATGCTTAAGTTGCTGAAATTTCAGCTTTTCTAAATTAGGAAGTGAAAGCTCTCCCTCTTTCATCTAGATATATGCCAATTTGAACTTTTGATTTTTTTTCCCCCTTACTCTTGTATTTTATTAAAGATGAGACTTCAAAAATTTGTGATAAAGCAAGAGTTTGAGGTTATGTATCGAGGCAAGAGGAGTATGTGCCAAATTCAGAATTTTTTGATTAAAAATTCAGATTTTCTTGTTTTGAAATTTAAATTGTAGAAATTTTTCATTGTTGCACATGTCTCCCCATTAAATATGCAATTTGCTTTCTTATACTTTCTTCCAACTTAACTTGCCTTAAAGATTTATATTTTTCTCCACCTTTTTGTCTTAGATATTGAGGATTTCTCTAACTTCTCCTACTTCCCTTATTTGCACATCTCGTTGCTAACTTCTCCTAACTTCTCCTAAGTTTCTCCTACTTGTTTCTCCTACTTCTCCCCCTTTTTGTCATCATCAAAAAAAAAAGTATATAGCAATAAATGAGTAGTATCGTGATAAAATTCAAATACCATTGATCAAAATGAAACATTGTAGTACATTGATGCCAAAAGTACAATGTTCATCAAACAAAGTGCAAAATACATCAACAAAGTACAAAAAATGCATATGAAAACCAGATAGATCCTAGGCACTAATCATGATGTGCTCCTATAGTGCTATCACCGGGCCTAAGGGGATCTAAAGGCTGCGATCTAGTCCTCATCCTCCTAGTATAAGCGGCGAGGGGAGGTCTGGCCTGATGAGACTAAGCCTGTCGTGGAGCTATGTGAACTGGGTGGCTCTGTGCCGAAGCCTCTGACTCAGCTGCTCGGGACACAAAGGGACCATGTAGCTCTCTCTCTATGGTAGTCATCCGATCTGAGAGGCTCGTCACCTGCGCTGAGACGCCCCTAATCTGAGCTGACAGGCTAGAGAGTCTCGACAGCCTGCTCGTCACCTGAGTGGAGATCATATCAGCCATCCGACTCCACTGCTCATCTGTGAAGCTAGGGGGTGCTGAAGATGAAGGTCCTGCGTCAGGATGCTCCTGCCCTGGGCCTCTACATACCCACTGCTCTCTAGCTCCTGCCCTGGGCCTCTACATACCCACTGCTCTTCCACCTTCTGGTACCCCATCCTTTGGAGTGACCGTTCAGTGTAGGTGTCAGTGTGTAGTAATCCTCTCAAGATCTCTCCATCTAGACATATACCATATACCCTGAAGAGGAGGGTGAGTACCATACCATAGGGCAAGGATACCTTGGACTTGTTCACTGCATCGCGGATCTATCTCATCATCATTCGAGGGAGATTCAGGGGAATGCCCTGAATAACATACTCCATGATCACCAGATCTCTCTCAGATACATGATCGAATCTACCGCTCTTTGGAAACAAGATCCGTCCGATAAAGTTATGGAGTAATCTCATCTCTGCAAATAATGAGCTAGCAACCAAATCATCAAAATGCCCCAGCTCATCTCTCTCTAATACCAGCTGAAAAGCCTTCTCTCCATCCTCCGGTTTGTCAGGTGTATCTCCCTCACATGGTAAGTTAGTAAATCACCTAGGCTCTGCTCAGTGAGGGTGATCCGGATCCCACGGACCTCAGACTCCAATCCTCCCGGTCCAATCCATAGGGAGGCATAAAATTCTCTAACTAGCCCTGGATAGGTTGTGTTGCTGGGGGTTCAAACCGAGAACGATTGGCACAGCGGTGTGAACGGGGTTCCCTTGGAATTGCTTCGGTTGCGCTCCACCTTCCACCGGGAAACCTGCAAGCAAGCCTCGCACCACCACCGGGATAGTGGGGGCCCTCCGACGATCAAGTTAGGGAAGATCGAAGGAGAAGGAGAGGTAGCAGGTAAGATGATACTCTGAAAAATCTTGCTTACCCTCCCCCTTCCCCCCCAGCCGCATATATACCAGGCTGGGGGGTTCTTTTGGGGATTGGTCATCGTGTGGCGCGATGGGGTTGCCACTGACATGGCCGTTACAGGGCGTCGTGGGGCAGCGCTGGGTACGGCTATGGCAGGGCGTAGTGGAGTTCCGCTTTGTACGGCTGTTACAGGGGATCGTGGAACAGCGTCGGATACGGCCGTTGCGGGGAGTAGTGGAGCAGGGGGCCGCGGCGTGCCTCAGGGGAACAGTCTGTTGTTGTCAGAGATTGCCGACTCGGGGTCGGATTGCTGGATCAAGGGGCAGCCGACTCGGGGTCGGGCTGCGGAGCCGAAGATATCCGACCCGAGGTCGGATTGCTGGATCAAGGGGCAGCCGACTCGGGGTCGGGCTGCGGAGCCGAAGATATCCGACCCGAGGTCGGATTGCTGGAACCTTATTATGCTGCTGAAATAGTATAGGATTCTGCTAAAAGCATGATCTGGTGGCTATGGTCTATCTCGTTTTGAGCTTATGAATCTCCACTATCTGTTATGATGTCCAGGCATGATCTTATATGGTAGTTTAATATTCCATGTCTAAAAAGCATCTTGTGATAATAGTTTATCTATCATTGAATGGTATGAACACACCTTCTTCTGAATCCGTCATAAGGATGATTTCAAGTATACTACACTTTCTCTCCCGGGGATAATGTACTTGGATGGGTTGAGGCCGAGAGCGGGAGGGTGATGAAGTCCGATTGAAGTACCCGTTGGTAAGACCGCATGGAGGCGGCAGTGAGGGGAAGAAAGGACGATGAAGCCTAAGTCCCCGCAGTGATCCTCCCCTGTATGGTACATCGCCTGGTGATCGAGGACCGTAGGGTTGGTCATCCATAAGATGGCAGGTTGAAGGGTTGTATTATTCAATGCTAGAATAAAAGATTATCATACTATGCTTCTAAGTTCCATAGAGTTAAACTATCATATCCTGAGCATGCATTTATATCATATATCTGTATAGTAAGATTCAGTGTTCAAATATAGACTAGAAGATAGCTCCCATATCATACTGCTTTTGTTCAGAATCATACACTATTTGATGATCAGTTAGCATATACATATCTGTTGATAAGGTTAATAGAAGGAAAGCTATATCTTCACTGTGCATGGTCAACTTAGCACTCGCCAAAGAGCCAGCTCTGCCTGCACCTATGGAGATTGTCTCCGCATGCCCTGTGTTCCGCCATATGGAAAAATATTCCATAGTTTTGGAGGAAGACTCCAAAGGCGTAATCTCCACCCATAATAATAGCATTATGGACCAACTTTTTGTGTTCTTTAATTTTAGAACCATAAGTCTAATAGACCGAGAAAAGAGCCTCCAAACTGGAAGTTCTTTAAGACAAATCCTAAATAAGGATTATATGTCTGAGGAAAATGCACTCCTCCGAAAATGGTATGAAAATTATTTCAACCATACTGAGAAAGAAAAAATTAAATCTCAGTATTTTCAAGACTTAAAAACCACAGGAGAAATAATGGGTTTCTTTCTTTGGTTTAAAAAATGTCATAAAAATATTAATGACTTTAAAAGTCTTGAAGAATTTCTAATGAAAGATAAGCTTGTGAAAAATTTCACAACTGACCAGGATAAATTAGTTCTGGCAAACAAGATTATAAGAGCAATTAGGTCTCAACAAGTCTTAGAAAATTCTAGGACTAACCCTGATAAATTAATTAGGGAAAAATCAACGTCTGTTAGGAAAGACAGTGCACCAAAACCTATAGTTAAATCTATAGAGTTCACTGCTTTACCTCAGCAGGATGTTTATTCCTCTCTTATTAAAGAGAAGGAAAGAGAAATAGAACAACTTGAGGTTGAAATAGATCAGCTTAAGGTTGCTTCTGATCTTCAGAACTCAATAAGTTCTGAGAAAGATCTCCTAGGTAATGAATCTAGGTCTTTACCAGATCTAATAGATCTGTCAGACTTACCTGACTGGAATACTAGTAAACTAGATCAAGCTCAAGAAAAGATTAATAATCTGAGACAGTTTACTACTATACCCAGGTCGGATGAAGATCCTTTTCAAATCAAGAAAGGGAATATAGGTCAGTCTAAACCTATAAAAAAGACAGAAAATAGTCTGCCTAAACCTGAGTCAGGAGAGAAAGTGTAGTATACTTGAAATCATCCTTATGACGGATTCAGAAGAAGGTGTGTTCATACCATTCAATGATAGATAAACTATTATCACAAGATGCTTTTTAGACATGGAATATTAAACTACCATATAAGATCATGCCTGGACATCATAACAGATAGTGGAGATTCATAAGCTCAAAACGAGATAGACCATAGCCACCAGATCATGCTTTTAGCAGAATCCTATACTTTTAATCAGAAAGAATGCTTAGATAAGTTGAGTGAATCATTCATCTTTTCTAAGTTTAAGCTAAACTTAGCTTTTTATCATATTCCAATCAAGGAATGTGATCGGTACAAAACAGCATTTACCACACCATTCGGACAATACGAATGGAATGTCATTCCTTTTGGCATTGGAAATGCAATCTCTGAATCCCAGAGAATACAGAATGAGATTTATAATCCATTCTCGCATTTTATTGTTAATTATAACAATGAAGTTATAGTGTTTTCTAAATCAGTAGAACAACACTTTGATATGGTAATCATTAATAATGAATTGACCATCGCCGCTGATGCAATGAACTTGCTCCAACCCTTAACCAGGACTTTGGACCACTTCATCAGCCTAGGGAAAATTATCCCACTTCTAGCCACTTTACCAAATCCAGATTGGGTTAAGATTTTCTATATATTCACTGTTTTTATCCTCAGTGAAATCTTAAAACAATTGGATCTAATTTATGGTAAAGAATTCTTTTTGCAGAATACCTCTGACAGGTGCAAGGTCACTCAGAGTAAGTATTCACACACAGAAAGAGGCATACTTTCAATAATGAAAGTTATATCCCTCTTTCAAAATGATTTGTTATCCAAGCCATTTGTGCTAAGGACAAACTGCAATGCAGTAAAACAAATCATTGAAGCCTCGCAGAAAGTAAAACAAACCTTATACCTTCGCAGAAAGAACCATATACCCGAGGTCGGATTGCTGGATCAAGGGGCAGCCGACTCGGGGTCGGGCTGCGGAGCCGAAGATATCCGACCCGAGGTCGAATTGCTGGATCAAGGGGCAGCCGTAGTCTTCCCGGGCGCGCGTGCCGGTCACGTGGGGCATGGTGGCTAAGTTCCCCCGTAACAGTAGCCCCCCACTTCCGAGCCTGGAACCAGGAGGGGAACGGGTGAAGGGAGTGATGCTTCGAGATTGCCGCCATCCCTTGGAAAGGCGCGCGCGCTTCGAGCTCCCCGCCTTCTTTACGGCGTATGGCGGTTGTCGCTGATCTGGCGGTCTGCGGATTTCGGCGAACATCCTTCCTTAATGGCGTCGATTCGCCTTTGGGGCGCGAACGAACCTTCGGCAGCCAGGCATCCTCTGGCGTCACCGAGGCGTCACCCGCCTTTCCGCCTATTTAGCCGGGGGCCCTCCCCCGTCCGCCTTTCTCTTCACAGGCATCCTCGAGTTTCTCCCTTGTGCTGCTGCCGTTGCCGTCGGACTGTTCGTTCGCTCCTTCTTTGGCGCTCTCGGAGCCGTTCTTCCTTCCCTTCCGGTGAGTTGCCCCACTCTGCAATTTAGGGCCCTCCGTACTTTTTCCTTTCGTATTAGTGTACCCCAGTCGTTCCGGTTCCTTCTCCCCTCTTGACCCCGTCCTGACCGTAGATTCACTGGCCGTTAGGGATGGACGAAGTAAGAGCAGACCGCATTCAGTCGGAGCTGGTCCCCGAAGACCTAGATAGGTTCGTGGCCCGGTACCACCTTCCTGAAACCTGCAACGTTACGCTCCCGGGGCCTGAGGAGAGGATGTCCCATCCTCCTCCAGGGAAGGTCGCCATCAATGAGGACATCCTTCGGGCTGGGTTCCGCCTTCCCCTCTCGGACTTAGTCGTGCAGGTGCTTCGAGGTTTAAGAGTGGCGCCGACGCAACTGGTGCCGAACTCATGGCGTACCTTGACGGCCTTCCAGGTTCTCTGCCGCATGCACGAGGTTCCCGCCACCCTGAACGTCTTTTGGGAATGCTATGGCCTGAACGGCCACCCTCGGGACAGAGGGTGGTGGTGCTTTGCGGCGCGGCGAGGGTGCGGCCTCGTCAAGGAGGCTCCTTCCTCCATTCATGGCTGGAAGGAGCGTTTCTTTTTCATCGACGTAGATCCCTCTTGGGGAATCGGGAAAACCTGGGAGACGCCGATGAAGTCCCCGATCGGCCTATCGAGGTTGTCGAGGGATGAGTCCGATGGCGTCGCCGTCTTGAGGGGGTTGGTTGCCGAGGGCCGGCTTCCCCCGGTGGCTAGCCTTATTTCCGAGGATGCCTTGGTGAACGTCGGTCTGAGGTCGGTCCCCGCCGACCGTGAGCCCGCCACCACTTCTTCTTTTTTAGCTCTTTTCTCCTCTTTCCTTTCTTCTTTCCATCGGTTTCTTAGTTTCTAACCATCTCGTCCTTTTTGCAGAATTCGACGACGTCATGCAGTCGGACAAGGCAATGGCTGTTAGTAGGGCGTCCCTACTGGAAGCGGTCCGGAGGAAGAAACAGACTCCTCCGAGCGGGGTCCCACCGGCGAAGAAGCCCCGCCAGCAGGCGACTCCGACGCCGACAGACGGGTCCGGGCCCATCGATCAGGGGGACGCCGCGGGCTCGGACCGACAGTTGACGCTGTATCAGCCCTCCAGTGATGAGACTATCGTTTTTCCGGAGGTGTCATCCGAGCGCGCCCGGGGCGGCCGGGTCGGACGCAGTCGGTCCCCAGCCCGATCTTCGACTTGGTCGGCTTCGGATGATACGAGAAGGGGGGGCGCGCCGAGGCCCCGGCCGAGCGGGACCCTGTCGATCTCTGGCGCGGCCCCTGCCCCGCGCACGGTTGGCATGACTCTCTCCCAAGCGATGGGTAAGGGTAAGGCTGCAGAACCACCGTCCGGCTCCGGGGCAAAGTCGGGGTCGGCCTTCACTTTCGCCGGCGCCCGAAATCTCGTCGAGACGGTGCTGCTGGAGAGGGACCGTAGGCAGGTCCGGCAGATGAGCATCCCTGAAGTCGGAGCTGCCAGCTGCGTCTGTCTCATGTCGGTGAGTGTTCTTTTGGTCGCTTTCGTCGTTTATAGGCTCTGTTGATCCCCGTCTGACGCTCTCATTTTTCCTATCTCTTAGCTCGCCCAGTACATGATCCGCCTGGAGGAGAGCCACGAGGAATAGGCGAGGCTTCTGGCGAGGACCGAGAGCCGACTGAAAGCTGTAGAGGAGGGAGGCCAGGCTGCGGCAGGGAGGACGACCAGGGACCTCGAAACGAGGCTCCAGGTGGCCTAAGAGCGGGCACTCGGCTTCGCCGTCCTCGAGAGGCAACTGTTGGATGCTCAGGAGCAACTCAAGGTTGCCTCGGGTCTCGAAAGCGAGATCAGGAAGGCGGAGGAGCGGGCCGAAAAGCAGTCCCGGAAGGCTGCCGACTTCCGGGAGAGGTGGGAGAAGGCCCAGCAGTCGGCCGACAACGCCCGCAACCGAACCCGATCTCTTGAAGCCAAGCTGGCCGAATTGGAGTCGGCCTTGGAGGGGACTCGTGCAAGCAACCAGGAGCTTCATTCGCGCCTGGAGGAGGCTGAGGCTGCTCGCGTCGCTGCCGAGGCGAGGCACATGGAGGCTCGGGCCGATCTGCTGAGGGTCTCCTCCGAGGCGGACGACCGGATTGTGGCGAAGGTCATGGAAGCGAAAGCTCAGATTACGAAGCGAGCGGAGGCTGCGCTGGCCGAGAAGAGCGCGGAAATCGGGCGTCAGACGGTACAGGCCTATCATCAGTCCGCCGAGTTCATCCATGACATGTCGGACGCGGGGTCCGACTCCTTTGCCTTAGGCTTCGATGAAGGCCTGGCAAGGGTGTCCGCTAAATACCCCGGAATTGACCTGAGTGGGGTCTCCCTCCTCGACTCCCCTCCGATGCCATTGCCTGCCGATTCTCCAACCGTCTCCCCACCCTTCGTGGACGTGCTCGCCGTTCCCGACTCAGGGGTTCCTCCAAACTGACTCTCTGTACTTTTCTTTGTTCTTTTCTTTGTATGTTGGCGTTTTGCCATGTTGTATGGGTCTCGGCCCTGATGCAACGAAAGTTAATGCAAACAGAGTGTTTCCTCATTTCACTTTCGTCCTTCCTCTTCTTAACTCTTGGTAGCGTCTCGCCGACTCCTGACTCTTGAAGTTCTTCCGGCGCTAGGCCAGGCATCCGAGGGTTAGGCCTCAGGAAATTCTTCCGGCGCTAGGCCAGGCATCCGAGGGTTAGGCCTCAGGAAATTCTTCCGGCGCTAGGCCAGGCATCCGAGGGTTGGGCCTCAAGAAATTCTTCCGGCGCTAGGCCAGGCATCCGAGGGTTGGGCCTCAGGAAATTCTTCCGGCGCTAGGCCAGGCATCCGAGGGTTAGGCCTCAGGAAATTCTTCCGGCGCTAGGCCGGGCATCCGAGGGTTGGGCCTCAGGAAATTCTTCCGGCGCTAGGCCGGGCATCCGAGGGTTGGGCCTCAGAAAATTCTTCCGCTGGTCGGCCAAGGCTGGCGCAAGCCGAGGCGACCGGTCGGGGCTTCAGGCTAGTCTACTCCCGGGATGATCATCGGGTTAGCCTGGCATCCGAGGGCCGAGCCTCGGAGAATTCCGCTCATTGGTCGGCCAAGGCTGGCGCAAGCCGAGGCGACCGGTCGGGGCTTTGGGCTAGTCTGCTCCCGGGATGATCATCGGGTTAGCCTGGCATCCGAGGGCCGAGCCTCGGGGAATTCCGCTCGTTGGTCGGCCAAGGCTGGCGCAAGCCGAGGCGACCGGTCGGGGCTTCAGGCTAGTCTGCTCCCGGGATGATCATCAGATTAGCCTGGCGTCCGAGGGCCGAGCCTCGGGGAATTCCGCTCGTTGGTCGGCCAAGGCTGGCGCAAGCCGAGGCGACCGGTCGGGGCTTCAGGCTAGTCTGCTCCCGGGATGATCATCGGGTTAGCCTGGCATCCGAGGGCCGAGCCTCGGGGAATTCCGCTCGTTGGTCGGCCAAGGCTGGCGCAAGCCGAGGCGACCGGTCGGGGCTTCAGGCTAGTCTGCTCCCGGGATGATCATCGGGTTAGCCTGGCATCCGAGGGCCGAGCCTCGGGGAATTCCGCTCGTTGGTCGGCCAAGGCTGGCGCAAGCCGAGGCGACCGGTCGGGGCTTCAGGCTAGTCTGCTCCCGGGATGATCATCGGGTTAGCCTGGCATCCGAGGGCCGAGCCTCGGGGAATTCCGCTCGTTGGTCGGCCAAGGCTGGCGCAAGCCGAGGCGACCGGTCGGGGCTTCAGGCTAGTCTGCTCCCGGGATGATCATCGGGTTAGCCTGGCATCCGAGGGCCGAGCCTCGGAGAATTCCGCTCGTTGGTCGGCCAAGGCTGGCGCAAGCCGAGGCGACCGGTCGGGGCTTCAGGCTAGTCTGCTCCCGGGATGATCATCGGGTTAGCCTGGCATCCGAGGGCCGAGCCTCGGGAAATTCCGCGCGCGCCATCTGTTGCGGGATTTTCACCCCGGCAACAGCCTTAGTCCCAACCGAGCCGAGCAGAAAGAGACCGCGTCCCCCACGAGGTATTGTCCGCTTTGGGCGCTCCGGTCCGCGCGTCCAGCGCTGACGGAGGGAGACGTTTTCGGCCCGCGCGTCCAGCGCTGACGGAGGGATTGCCCTCACGGTTTTGTCCCACAAAAGGGCCCTCGTACTCCGCCTCGTTGTTGGTCACTGGAAATCCAAACCTCAAGGCATACTCGGCTATCACTCCATCAGGACTGGTAAGGACCAGCCCGGCCCCTCCACCCTCGGGGTTCGACGACCCATCGATGTGAAGCGTCCAGGTCGGGAGGTCGAGGCTGGGCGTTTCCGGCGGTCTAGGTTCCGCCACCTGCACCGTGCACTCAGCGAGGAAGTCCGCGAGCACCTGGGCCTTGATGGCGGGCCGAGGCTGGTAGCGGATGTCGAACTCACCGAGTTCTATTGCCCACTTCACCAGCCGTCCGGCATTCTCGGGGTTGCTGAGGATCTGTCGTAGTGGTTGATCAGTTAAGAGGGTGACAGAATGGGCCTGGAAATAGGGGCGGAGCCTCCTGGTCGCGGTCAGCAGCGCGAAGGCGATCTTTTCAGCCTTCGTATACCGCGCCTCGGCATCCCGTAGGACCCGACTGATGTAGTACACGGGCTTCTGGAGCTTTGCCTCTTCCCGAACCAGCACCGCACTGACCGCGGTTGGGGAGACCGCCAGATAGAGGTAGAGCATCTCCCCTTCTTGCGGCTTGGACAGCAGGGGAGGAGACGCCAGGTATTCCTTGAGCTGGTCGAATGCTGCTTGACATTCGGCCGTCCAGAGAAAGTCTTTCGGGCGTTTTAACACCTTGAAGAATGGTTGGCAGCGTTCGGCCGATTTTGCCACAAATCGTCCGAGCGCGGCGACCCTTCCAGCGAGCTCCTGAACCTCCTTCACTTTGGTCGGAGGGGACATACCTTGGATGGCCTTGATTTTGTCCGGGTTGGCTTCGATACCCCGCTGGTTGACAATGAAACCGAGGAACCTCCCGGCCGAAGCGCCAAAGGCGCACTTCGCTGGGTTCAGCTTCATGCGAAACTTCCGCAAGGTGGTGAAAGTCTCCTCCAGATCCACGATGTGCTGGTCTGCCTGGCGGCTCTTCACCAGCATATCGTCCACGTACACCTCCATATTCCGGCCGATTTGCTCTTTGAAGATTTTGTTGACGAGGCGCTGGTAAGTGGCGCCAGCATTCTTCAGACCGAAGGGCATTACCTTGTAGCAGTACAGCCCCCGGTCTGTTATAAAGGCAGTTTTCTCCTCGTCCTGTGGGGCCATCATTATCTGGTTGTAACCGAAGAAGGCGTCCATAAAAGACAGCAGCTGATGTCCGGAAGTCGCGTCGACCAGTTGGTCTATCCGCGGAAGCAGAAAGCTATCCTTGGGGCACGCCTTGTTCAGGTCGGTATAGTCGACGCACATCCTCCACTTCCCGCTCGCCTTCCAGACAAGTACGACATTTGCCAGCCACTCGGGGTAACTCACCTCCCTTATGAATCCTGCCTCCAAGAGTTTGTCTACCTCCTGGTCGATCACCCGGATCCGATCCGGGGCACAGTGTCTCTTCTTCGGCCTCACTGGCCGGTGGGTCGGGTCGACGTTGAGGGCGTGAGAGATGACCTCCGGGTCGATCCCAGGTACATCGGCCGCCAACCAGGCAAATACATCGGCATTGGCTCGGAGGAATTCCACCAACCGGGCCCGAGCTCCCGGGTCGAGATTGGCGCCGACCCGGACCGCCCGGTCCCGGCGGCCTTCCTCGAGGGGAACTTCGACCACACCCTCGGCCGGCTCCCCCTGCCGCAAGGCCACCTCGTCTCTGGCATCAAGGGACTCGACGCTTAGGGCTTCTGCGGGCTTCTTCCCTTTGAGGGTCGCTAAGAAACATTGCCGTGCGGTCGGTTGGTCACCTCGGACCTCCCCGATCCCGACCGTCGTGGGGAACCGCATGAGCAAGTGGTACGTGGAGACCACCGCACGAAGGGCGTTCAGCCCGGGTCGTCCGAGGATAGCGTTGTAAGCCGAGGGAACACGGACGACCAAGAACCCGAGTCGCACTGTGGCTTCTGCGGGTGCGACGCCCGCAGTCACAGGCAGCTCAACGACACCTTCCACCGGGACAGCGTCACCGGTGAATCCTACGAGGGGGGTGGACATTTTGTGCAACAATTGTCTGGACAAGCTCAGCTTTTGGAAGGCCTCGTAAAACAAGATATCAGCTGAGCTTCCACTATCCAAAAGAACACGCCTTACATCATAGTTTGCCATGGTGAGGGAGATTACCATGGCGTCATCGTGGGGGGTCTGAACCCCCTTTACATCCTCATCACAAAAAGTGATTACGTTGCCGACCCTCTGCCTCTTTGCGACGGCCGCCCCCGACGCCTCCGTCGAGCCCCTTGCGTTCCTCACGGGTCGGGGGCAGCCCCCAGTGATAGTGTGGATCACGCCCGCAACGGGTCGATACTGCTCCCGAGGCCCCGGAGGAGCCGGGTCGGCCGGACGCGGGTCTGCGGGGGGACGTCGGTCGCTCACATATCGACCGAGACGCCCCCGGCGGATGAGAGCCTCGATCTCGTTCCGAAGCTGGAAGCAGTCTTCCGTGTCGTGGCCGTGGTCTCGGTGGTACTTACAGTACGCCCGGGAGGGCCTCTTCCCAGGGATCTTCCGCATCTGTCCCGGGGCCGGGAGGTCCTCCCGCCCCTTGATCTCCATAAGGATCTTGGCCCGGGGAGTCAGGAGAGGGGTGTACCGGTTGAAACGTCGGGGCGGAGAACGAGGGCGTGGGGCACCGTGGTTCTTCGCCGGCGACGGGCTTCTGCGCCGACGCTGGGGCGTCGGGCTCCTCCTCTGGCGTGCCTCTTTCCGCCTTTTCTTCCCAAGCTTTGGAGGGATCTCGGCGGCCTCCTTGCTCCGGTGGGCGGCCGCCTCCTCGGCGTCCGCATACTGGTTCGCCCGGGACAACAGCTCTGGGAAGCTCCGCGGCAGACGTTTGTCCAGGAAGAAGGTGAGTCTGCCCTTCCGGAAGCCACGCTTCAGGGCTGAAAGAGCTACCTCCTGACTCAGGCTCCGGACCTCCAGCATAGCCCTGTTGAAGCGGGTAAGATAATCCCGCAGGCTTTCTCCCTCGTTTTGCCGGACATCAAAGAGGGAGTCGGAGACCAGTCGCCGCCGGCTACTGACGGCGAAATGAGTGACGAAGAGGCGAGTGAACTGGTCGAAGGACCGGATTGAGTCGGCCTCCAGCCCGGCGAACCATGCCCTCGCCGGGCCACGGAGGGTTGCCGGGAAAGCCTTGCAGAGAAGGGGATCTGATGCTCCGTGGAGGAGCATAAGGGTCCTGAAACTCTCGACGTGATCCCGCGGGTCCGCCGCCCCGTCATAGGGCTCGATCGCCGGCATTTTGAACCCCGGCGGATTCGGGGTCCGCAGGATCCTCGAGGCAAGCGCCGGCTGGGAGGAGATCTCTAAGTCGGTGAAGGGATCTTTGGAATGGCCCTTCAGGACCTGGAGTTGTCGGTGGAGATCGTCCACCCGCCGGTCCAGGGAGCGCGACCGGTGGGTGGGAGACAAGGAGCGGCGAGAGGGGGACCGACTGGAGCGCGGGTTCCTCGAGGATTGGGGGGTCTGGGAACGCGCCCGGGCCCGCCTCTCGGACCCCGCGCGGCTCCGGTGGGAAGGTCCCGGCAGAATGGAGCGTGCTCGAGAATCCTCCTCGCGCCGGCGCTCATCCCCATGGGAGAGGAAGGAGCGCGGGTTGAGGAGGACAGGCGAATGCTCAGGCCGCGGCGGCTCCTGAGCCCGCTGCGGCGCCCGGGAAATCGCACCCTGCAGATTCTGCTCGGCCTCCGCGAGGGTGCGAACCTGCTGGGTTAGTTGGTCGAACTGGGCGGCTTCGACCGTCTGAACGGGCGGTGGGGAGGTGGAGTGTTGCTGAGAGTGTGTTGGAGATGCAGCGGCCTTCCGGCCAGAGGCGTAAGAGGCCCCGCGACCGGAAGCATTGGAAGCTCCACGACCACCTCGCCGTGCCATTACGATCGCTCTGAGATCCGGGCCCTCCTTCTAGCGCCAACTGTTGCTGGGGGTTCAAACCGAGAACGATTGGCACAGCGGTGTGAACGGGGTTTCCTTGGAATTGCTTCGGTTGCGCTCCACCTTCCGCCGGGAAACCTGCAAGCAAGCCTCGCACCACCACCAGGGTAGTGGGGGCCCTCCGACGATCAAGTTAGGGAAGATCGAAGGAGAAGGAGAGGTAGCAGGTAAGATGATACTCTGGAAAATCTTGCTTACCCTCCCCCTTCCCCCCCAGCCGCATATATACCAGGCTGGGGGGTTCTTTTGGGGATTGGTCATCGTGTGGCGCGATGGGGTTGCCACTGACATGGCCGTTACAGGGCGTCGTGGGGCAGCGCTGGGTACGGCTATGGCAGGGCGTAGTGGAGTTCCGCTTTGTACGGCTGTTACAGGGGATCGTGGAACAGCGTCGGATACGGCCGTTGCGGGGAGTAGTGGAGCAGGGGGCCGCGGCGTGCCTCAGGGGAACAGTCTGTTGTTGTCAGAGATTGCCGACTCGGGGTCGGATTGCTGGATCAAGGGGCAGCCGACTCGGGGTCGGGCTGCGGAGCCGAAGATATCCGACCCGAGGTCGGATTGCTGGATCAAGGGGCAGCCGACTCGGGGTCGGGCTGCGGAGCCGAAGATATCCGACTCGAGGTCGGATTGCTGGATCAAGGGGCAGCCGTAGTCTTCCCGGGCGCGCGTGCAGGTCACGTGGGGCATGGTGGCTAAGTTCCCCCGTAACAGGTTGGTACTTCTAATGAACAAAAATGCTCCCAACCTTGTTGTCTGATCCAATCTCCCAATCTAAAACCCTCATTGTCCAAAATTGAAAATGTATCCTCCTACCTGTTGTCACCGGTCTCACCGCAAACTTGGCAAGCAAAACGGAGGGAGAGGGAGGTTGAGAGGGCTCCACTCGGGGTCTAGGTTGTGGAGAAGCAGGAGATGGTCTTCTAACCTCTTCTTCAACAGTAGATGAGCCTGGGAATTTCACCACTCGCTTTGCCATGGCTCTCTTGGGACCCATTTTCTTGAAATCCTTCCCTAGAACTTGATATCTTGGCTTGGGAAAGCTTAGATTTGGCTTTTGGAAATATTTGGAATTGATTGGAGGAGTGGAAGAGAGGATTCGCTCGTGTGGAATAGGGTTTGATGCCCTATTTTGTGCTCTCAGGCCCCCTTTTTAAAAGAGGGGTGCCGCATAGTCGACCCGAGCTGAGCTCAGGTCGGCTCGAGTGGGGTCGACCATCTCAGTGATGGGGTCGGCCCCAGTTCAGGCCAACAAACAATTTTTTTTTTTTTTTACTTTTCTGTTCAACCAAATGCTATGAGCTCTTGGGGGGTCATTTATGCTCAATAGTAGAGGTTCTAGGTTGATTATTTGACCAATGTTTAGGATAATAAGAGAAGATACGAAAATGTATCACGAAACATTTGACTTTTCCTATTCAAAGGGATCATATACTTCCAACTCTCTTCTAAGCATACAGAATCTATCTTTACTGAGTGATTTTGTAAATATATCAGCTAATTGTTTCTCGGTGCACACATGCTCAATACTTACATCCCCATTTTCCACATGATCTCTAATGAAGTGATATCTTATTTCAATGTGCTTTGTCTTGGAGTGCTGAATTGGATTCTTAGTGACATTGATTGCACTAGTATTATCATATTTAATAGGAATCTTGTTGAGCTTAATCCCATAGTCTTCTAGTTGTTGATTGAGCCATAGTACTTGAGCACAGCAACTTCCAACTGCAATGTATTCGACTTCAGCCATTGACAGTGCCACTGAATTCTACTTTTTACCAAACCATGATGTTGCCCAAGGTGACAACCCAAGAGGGGGGAGGGGTGAATTGGGTTTCCAAGAAATTTACCCTATTGGAGATTTAAGCTTTAACACATTTAGAGTTAATTGCAACAATAAGATATTAGGCAGTTGTTCATTGGATGTTTATAAGTTGTCTAGTGTTGATTAGGAAAGCTTTCTTGGTTTTAATTATATGCAGTAATAGAGTCTAGATGAGAAAGCAATTGGAACAAAAAACAACACAAAGACAGGGATTTTATAGTGGCTCGGTGCCAATCTTCCACCTACGTTACTCCCCAAGATTTCTTGAGAATTTTACTATAATCACCCCGATTACAGTCCGGTTGTTTTACAAGCTCACAATCAACTTGTTGTTTTCCCGGAATCACAACGAACCTGGTCGGTTTTACGAGATCACCGACTAGAACCTACCTAATTATTTTTCGGGTTCACAAATAACCCAGTTGGTTTTTTCAAGGCTCACCAACCAAAATCTTTACACAGTCCAATTAAGGTTTGGACAAAACCTTCCCCCAAGTTTCAGAACCCTCTGAAACTAGAACAGATAAGATAGGAAGAATTTAAACACACTATTGCTCAGATAGTAAAAGAAAGATGTCTTGAATGCTTCACCAACTTCTAGAGGTGAGAATTGATGTAGAATGATTGAACTTGATGCTTCCAATGGTTTGCTCACTTCAATACTCTGGATTTTCAGCTCTCAAATTGATGTCATGAAGTTTGGTCGTTAAGCACTACTTTAATCCACTTGGTTCCCTTGTATTTATACCTTAGAAACTCTTGGAAATTATTTTAGAGCCGTTGGAGACGAAATAAAGCCGTTGGAGATGAAAACAAACTAGCCGTTGCTGTGGAGAAATAGTCGTTGCAGCTTCATCCTGTCGCCTGGGGTCGACGCCTGATTTCAGGGGTCGACTAGTGTTCCTCACGAGTCGACTCGGTAAGTTTTAGAGTCGGCTCTTGCTTGCCTGCGACTTTAGCTGCTCTTTGGATTTGCTCTGTGCAACTTAAGGGGTCGACTCCACTTGTTCTAGGGTCGACTTGTGTTGTCCAGAGGTCGACTTGAATCTGGGTGGGGACAACATTTAGGCTTGGCTGGTTTTTGCAGCTCTCTGGAATTTTTCGAGACTCTTAAGGAGTTGACTCTTTTAATATTGGGGTCGACTCAAGCTATCTAGAGGTCGACTCGGATCTGCATTGGGTCGACTCTAGAGCTTGGCTATTTTTGGCTATTTTTTGTCTTTGCCCTGAGACATATCTGGGGTCGACTCCCATCTTTATGAGGTCCTCGTGATCCACTTGAGTCGACTCGGAAATCCTTCGAGTCGGCTCTCTCAGTCGAACAAAAACCATTTCTTCTGTCTCCTTCTCTGCGGACTGTCTGGGGTCGACTCATCTTTGTTGGGGTCGACTCATGATCGACTTGAGTCGACTCGAAAATCCTCCGAGTCGGCTCGGTCTCAGTCCGACAGAAACCTCTTTCTGTTTCTTTTCTGCGGGTTGTCTGGGGTCAACTCATCTTTCGCTGGGGTCGACTCAAGCTTCGCTGGGGTTGACTCGAGCGCAGTGCTTTGCTCTTCTTTTCTTTTATTTTGACTTCTCGAGGTCGACCTTTGGATGGAAGGGGTCGACTCTTCTTCTATGCTTTGGGGTTCTTTCTTTATCAAAAAAATCCTATAAAATGCTAGTTCTTTCTTTCTTCCAAAGACACAATCATTAGTCAATATAATTCATGGTTTTGTATTTCATCAAAATCAAACCTAGGATCAGCAATCTCCCCCTTTTTGATGATGACAAAACTATGAGTATATGCAACAATAAAAAGATTGTGTATATAGATATATTAGCGTAAACTAGTATTTTATGAATTAGCACAGCAAAGCATATACTCAAATAATTCTCCCCCTTTTTGACAACATCAAAATTGAGTGGTATACCAATGATAGAGCATTTCAAAAAGTTGGAAAAGTAGTTGAACTCCTCAGTTCTCTTAAAATATCATTCCTCAGTGCTCTGAGCTGCTCACCATTAAGCCTAATCTCAATGGGCTGCTGAGATGGAGGAATTGTTTCTTCAGTTGGAGCATCAAAAGATTCTTCATTTTGCGCTGGTGGCTCCCTTTCACTAGGTTCCGCAGCTGCCGGTGCAGATGATATTTCTTCATATTTTCTGATCCAATGATCGTCTTTCGTTATGAATCTCATTCAGTGTAGTGACCAGTCATTATAGGTGTCCCAACAAGATAGGCTCTTTGATGATTCTCCCTCAATATCCACTCCGAACTCCTCAAAAACTGGGGTCAGAAGCATTCCATAGGGAAGGGATGCCTTAAGTCTAGTGGCTGAATCTAACATATGCCTAAACATAAGATAAGGAAGGTTCAGGGGACGAGAGGTTAGAATATGAAACATCACTAGGATGTCCCTTTCTGAAAGAAAATCAAACCTACCTGTCTTGGGAAGCAAAATTCGGCTAACTATATGGTGAAGTAATCTATTTTCCACACTGAGTAGGTTGGCCGAAATATCTTTAAATTGGCTTAAGTTTTCTGTATCTAGGATACACTGGATACCCATTTCTCTGTCTTCTAGGATGTCTTGGGTAGAACCGATGGTTGGCATACCTAGAATTCTTCCTAGGGTTTCTGAGTTAAGAATGATACGAATACCCTTGACTACTATTTCTAAGCTACCTATCCCAGCCTTCACATTGGCGTAAAACTCACAAACAAGGTTTGGGTAGGTGGGAATGTCCAGAGAACATAGGGTTTTCCATCCCATGGCTTTTATCTTAAGCCCCATGGTAAATCCCTCGGCTTCTAAGAACCTAAAATCTATTTTTCTTCCTAGGGACACAGGTCAGGAGGCTAGTGGTACTTGCCTATAAGGAGATGGTATGACTGGAGGAGAAGGTTCATCATTCCGAGCCTTTGAACATATCTCAGATGCTTCGGGGGCTGAGGTTCTCTTCACCGCTCGGCGGACAACTTGCTTCCTCGGCATTTTGAAGAAAGGAAGGAGTGAAACAGAGGAGAGAAGCAAGGATTCGAAGGGAGTTTGAGGAGGATGGAGCTCGGAGATAATGCTCGCAGGTCGACTCTCAAGAAAAGGAATGAGGAAGGAGTCGAATCAATTTGGGGATTTATTTCGTCTTCCCGAGTCAGGGGTCGACTCGATATCAACACGAGTCGACTCCTACGTCCAGGAGTCGACTCCTCACTTTGAGGGGTCGACTCTTCCATCTCAGGGTCTTGAGTCAATGTTCCAATCAACTCGAGACGACTTCCATCAGTCAGGGGTCGACTCCTTCATTCCTGGAGTCGACTCCTAAGGAGGGGTCATGCAGAATAGAGCACATTTGAATCAGGATTTTTCTTAAATTTTAATTGATTTATCATCTTGAGCAATGTTTGGGGGATTTACTCAGTGGCTTAGGATTGACAGAATTTTCCGAGAGCATTCAATTTTTTTGTTTTGATTAAGTACTCAAGTACATTATGAAATGTTTAAGGTTATGATTATAATGGCAATTTTTGCTCAGAGGTTTTAGCATGAATTCATTTTAGCTTAAGGGGTAAAAAATCATACAATTAAAGCATCAAACCAAGCATATAAATTTACAATCGAAGGATATACTCAAGGAATGAATAATAGATAAAATGAAATATATTCATACCTTCTTGGTGTTACTCTTTTATAAAAGTTTTCTTGTGGACTTACTTTGGCCAATGAAGATCTCCTTTCTTGTTTGTCTTAATTTGGAGTTCGAGAGAAAATGTTAACTCATTTATCATACATATTTCAAACTCACCTTGCATGAGCTTAGTAAAACCTTCATATAGAGCTTCATTTGTAGAACCAAAAATGATGTCATCAATGTATACTTTGAGAAAATAAGATATCACAAATTTTTCTTTTTGATGCATAGATTTATCACCATTACTTTCTATCAAATAGTTACTCAAGCTTTTATATTATGCTTTTGGTGCTTGTTCCAAATCACATATTGCTTTATCATATTTATAATGAGTATTTTTCAAGTAAGGTTGTTATTTTACATAGATCTTCTTTAATGAAATAACCACATAGAAGTACATTCTATACATTCATTTGACAGAATATAAAGCTCATAAAGCAAGCAAATGATAATGGTGATCTTTTTGCTTCTAATAATGCAAAGATTTCATCAAGATCTATTTCATCTTTTCTTGATTGAACTTTTAGTAATCACTAATTCTTTCTCATTAAGTACATTTTTGAAAAAAAATCATTTTTTTTTGCTCCAATTATAAACAAGTTCTCAGATTTTTCAACAAGATTTCAAAATTTTATCCCTTTCAGAATGATTTTAATTTAACTTAACTAATTATCATCTTGTTCATTCTTCTTAATGTCTTTTAGATTCAGATTGTTACATGTAAGCAAAAAGATTAACCATATACTTATCATAAGATCTGATTTTAGTGTCTTGAGAATGATCATTAAATGATTATACCTTTAGGATATTGAATTGCTTATATTCAATATATTTACCTTGCTGAAATTGATCCTTTTCTTTATCATTTTTTTTTTGATGCAGAGCAATTCTTTAGGGTTAAGGCCCTAATTCCTTTATCAAGCTCACCTCCTTCAACAATAACATCTTTGTCCTTCCTTGATGAAGGATTATTAGTCTCATCAAGAATAATATGAATTAATTCTTCTTTAATTAGAGTTCTATTTATTTGAATACTCAATATGCTTTGCTTGATGAGTAATATCCAAAGACAAACATTCTTATTAGATTTGGTATATTTTTCATTATTGAGAACATAACATGTATAACTGAAAATATGAAAGTATGCAACATTTGATTTTCTATTTTTCATAAATTCATAAGAGATTTTCTAAAACGGTTCTAATGGAAACCTTATAATATGACAAGCTGTGATGATAGCTATATTCATTACTATCACATAATATTGTCCAACACATTTCTTCAAAGGTCCTATTTTTATTTTTATTTTTTTATAAACCCAATATGCAATAATATTCTTAGTGTAGAAATAATTGTATTCAATATCATTTTCTATGCAAAACTTAACAGAAAATTGGTTTTCAAGAACTGTGCCATGATCACAGTTTGCAAACATTTTTTTTTTGAAACTTATTGTAAGTTTGTGCCAATGTAGAAAATATTTCAATTTAAGTGCCAAGAACAAAACCAATGTTAGCTTTGAGAAATCATCCACTTTTACAAAGTCAAGAAGTTTATCTCTTGAGCTTTCAATCCAAATAACTTCATGTGGAGAATTTCTAAAGACAAGGTGAAGGAAACAACATCTTTAGATTTAGAAAATGATACTTGTTTGTTTTCTAGTTGTCATGCATAGCAAACTTTGATATTGCAGAAATAAATCAAAGTAAACCAATGACAAGGTCTTTTGAAATTAAGATCAAACTATCATGAGTTAATTTTATATCCCAAATGAAAGTAATACCACTAGACTCTTTAATCTTGGTATTCATAGTGTATATTTTTTAGAGGCATACCACGCATATATTCTTATTTCTATGATCAATAGAAGATAATGCCATGGATATAAAAGATCTCAATCAAGCATATGTAGAATTCATAGAGTTAATCTTGTAATATTGATTAATCATTTTAGCAATTATCCAACAGCATACTATGAAGTGAATTGAATATATTTCCAAAAATATTACCTATATCACAAATTGATTAATACCCGTAATTCATGTTCTAATCAAATACTAAAGCCAAGAGAATGATGCGATGCAAGGACTACTGATTTCATTTCAATTATTATTATTTTATTTTAAGTATATTTTAAGTTTTATTCTTTAATATGTGTCTAGATCACCCAATGTTCAAATTAATATATTTTGTTGGACCCTTGAGTGCTAGACACACCTACAGAAAATATTCAGATTTTCAACTGAGGAACCCAAGTTCTTTTGGGTCCTTGTAGGTTAGCTATAATTGTTTCTTTTGGAATCCATATTTTCTTAATAGCTATTTTATCCATAAGTTTGCAGATTTTGGGATTACAAGGAATATATTTCTGCATCCTTTTATTGAATTTAACAAATATAGATTTAACATGAATAGTAGATAATCTTTCAGTTTTCTGTTTTTGCCTTTTCAGTTCATCAAATTTGTAATGTACAGATTTAGGAGCAACTGAAGAGATTTTAGTTAGCTTTTGTTCCTGTTCGTCAGTATTATGAGAGTCTGTTTTAAAATAATTAGAAACTGTTTTAACAAATATATTCTTGAAAGATTTTGGATGTACCAAGGTTGATATCCCAATCCAACTTTGTCATATCCAGCTCTTAAGTTTTCTATCATCAAATTTAGTTTTTCAGAGCTGAGAGTGAATCTTTCAACAATAGATTTCAAATTATCAACTTCTTTAGTTAGTTTTCTATTATCTTCTGAAAGCACTTTGTTGCCCAAGGTGACAATCCAAGAGGGGGGGGGGGGGGTGAATTGGTTTCTTCTAAATTTTTGGTACTTTTAAAACTTTCTTAATTAAGTGCGATGGATGCTCTCTTAGGTTATTTAAGTGAGTTAATCTAATGCAAGAAGAGAAGATAAAGCAAGAAAAAATGAAAGCACAAACACAATGCAAACACACCAATATATAGTGGTTCGGTGCTCTCCTTAGCACCTACGTCCACTCTCCAAGCGTACCCTTGGGAATTCACTATAATCTTGCGGATTACAGTTGGATTGTTTTCCGGGCTCACAATCCAAAAACCTTGTTGGTTTTACGGGCTCACCAACGAACCTATACACTTGGTTTTCCGGGCTCACCAAGAACCTTGTTGGTTTTGCGGGCTCACCAACGAACCTATACAACTTTGGTTTTCCGGGGTTCACCAAAAACCTTTGTTGGTTTTGCGGGCTTACCAACGAACCTTTGTTGGTTTTGCGGGCTTACCAACGAACCTTTACAAAGTGTTTATACAAATGAAAAGAAAAGATTTAAACTCCTAGATGAGCATATAAAGCAATATGAACAACAAGAAGAGTTAGAAGGAAATTATCGCTTTGAAGTCGCTTTGCTCTTCTTGGTCAAGGAAGCTTCACTCTTCAATGGGGGAAGGAGCTCTTAATGCCTCTTTGAATCTGCTCAATCCCTTTCTTTGATTCTTGAATGAAGCTCTTGATGAAGCTTGTCTTGCTAGGGTTCTCTCTTGAATGCACTTGATGTATTTTCTCCAAAAGCTTGCTTCCTCTGATGAATACTCCCTCTTAAATACTTCTCCAACCTCCAAATAGTCCTTTCTGACCGTTGGATTGAAGAAACTAGCCGTTTATAGCCGTTGGGAGTCCAAAAAGCATTTCTGCACAACTAGCCGTTATGTTCAGCCCGTGTTTGGGTCGGCTCAACCTATCCTTGGGTCGACCCAACTTGGCCTTGGGTCGACTCAAACATTCCTTGGGTCGACCCTCTCAGAGAACACAGAAACATGAATTTCAAACTTCCTTCACTTGGGTCGACCCAACCATTCTTTGGGTCGACTCAAAGTTCACTTGGGTCGACTCAACTTCTTCTTGGGTCGACCCTCTCAGTAATTCCAGAGAGCCATTTTCTGTCTGGCTTTCTGTCTTCCATTTGGGTCGACCCTCTCAGGGTTTGGGTCGACTCAAAGTTCACTTGGGTCGACTCAACTTCTTCTTGGGTCGACCCTCTCAGTAATTTCAGAGAACCATTTTCTGTCTGTCTTTCTGTCTTGCCTTTGGGTCGACCCTCTCAGGGTTTAGGTCGACTCAAGCTTGGGTCGACTCAACCACTGTGTGGGTCGACCCTCTCAGTAAATCCAGAGAGCATTTTTCCTTTGCATTTTGAGGTTCTTTGGAGGTTGGGTCGACTCATGCCTACCTTGGGTCGACCCAACTCACTGTTCATTTGTGCTGTTTTTGCAGGAGTGTGCCAGATGATTCCTTGATGTGCCGGGGTCGACCCAATCAACCTATGGGTCGACTCAATCCATACTTTGCTGCATTCTTAAGGTTAGATTCACTCAAATGAACAAGACCATATATATATTCTCAATTAAACAAATGTACTGAGAGTAATGAACTTATAAATGAAGCATCAATTTAGCTTATAGCATGCTTTAGATAATTGCTTGTTAATCATCAAAATAACACTATCATCCTCAATCTCCCCCTTTTTGATGATTACAAAATAAAGAGTATAAGCCTATTGATACTTGTCTTTAAAATCCAGTTTATAAGAGGGATTAAATTTCTGAATTTCAGCTTTTCATATATACTTGTGAAATCTCCCCCTATATCATTCAAAAGTTGCCAATTTGACTTTTTGAATGGCTCCCCCTTTCATTTATAATTCATTAGCAATGAAACTTCAAAAATTTGAGATAACATATGAGTTTCAGCTTATGTATCGGGGTGCGAAAGGAGCGTGCCAAATTCTGAATTTATATGTGCCAAATTCTGAATTATGATAGAAAATTTTTGATTTGATGATTTTCATTGTTACAAATTGCTCCCCCTTAGATATGTAAGCTTTCTTATATGATTTTCAATTTGTTTGCCCATTTATTTCTCTTTTCTTTTCATAACTTCTTTACTCACTCTTTCTCACAAAAGTAATACTCTTTCTTTTCTTAGAGTGAATACTCTATCTTTTCGTCTCCCCCTTTATATACTCTTTCCTTCTCTTCTCTTTTATATACTCTTTCCTTCTCTTCTCCTTTATATACTCTTTCCTCTTCTCCCTTTATATACTCTTTCCTTCTCTTCTCCTTTATATACTCTTTCCTTCTCTTCTCCCCCTTTTTGTTATCATCAAAAACATATATATGGGAAAAGATGCAATAAAGAACAAACTTCAGACTTCATTGATCAAAATAGGAACATTTTCATATATTAATGCTCAAAATGATGAAAAGTACAATGTTCCACAATCAAGATTTAAAGATATAAGGGAAAGACAAGATTCATAAGGGAAAAAGCAAGATACATATGAGAAAAGGCAAGATACATACGAGAACTAGATTTCTAGCCTAGGCTCTAAATATAGATGCTAAGATCAGCCTAGGGAGACTCTAATTGAGAGTGGGAAATAGGATTTTCGGAAGAGGACAAAGGGTAAACAGTGCCCTAGATAGCTCACGGGTCCCCCTTTTAACAGTGGGGTCCCGACGTTGGGGTCGACTCAAGAAATTTCTTGGGTCGACTCAACGTTGGGTCGACCCTATTCTGGGTTGGGTTGACCCAAGTGCAGAATTTTTCTTTTTCGTTTTGCTTCTAAAATGTTTTCCTTGCTTCCAATCCTTATAAACTCTTTATGGGACAATGATACATGAGTAAGGAATCTATAGATAACAAGTTTTGACTCATGTTTCATGGATTTTTGGAAATTAGAGGAATGTATCATGAGACTACTTGCTCCCTTTTATATTTCTTCAATAAAAAGGATCACATATGCCTAATTTCCTCCTTAGCGTGCAGAATCTATCTTCACTCAAGGATTTTGTGAATATATCGGCTAATTGTTTTTCAGTGCATATATGCTCAATACATATGTTTCCATTTTGCACATGATCCCTTATCTTATTTCTATGTGTTTGTCTTTAGGAATGAGATATTTAGGATGTAAGCCAGAAGTGATTTCTAAATGTAGATTCCAAAGATAGTTTTCTAATCAAGTGTAGGTGGAATCTTCCTTAGGTTAATTCAAGAAGTACCATGAATGATATTCAAGGAAGGACATGAGTGGAAATCTACTCTCTCTTCACTAAGTATGAAAGCTTGTTCGTTTAAGACCTTTTGCCCAATTTATTAAGTATTTTATCAACAGGAGAGTAATTTTAATTAATTTTCAGAGTGAAAGATCAAAACTTATATACTTGAAAGTCATATCATCATGTTGGATCATTAACTTTTAATGACTTCAAGGTTCTTTTATGATAAAAAGAGCATTGGGGCACAAGTACCAAAATGTGAATTCATGTAGTTTTTGATACATCTTAGAGTTCTTTTACAAACTTTCTTTTATCCCTTTAGAAAATAAGCACAATTTGATACATAAAAATATGAATTGGCACACAATTTAAGTTCTAAAGATCAAGTCAATTAGGATTCATTAGTGAATATCAAAAGAGATTTTCTAAATCACAGTTTTTATAGATGATCATTGAGGTACGTGTATTTATAGAATTCAATTTCTTAATCATAGTTTTTTCAGCAATGTATACATGAAGCTCAATGAATTTTTAAATATCAAAACATAATCATATATTTAAAAAATGTTTGCTTGTAATCAAGATCATTGAAAGACACATCATTTAGACCAATATTAGTGCATTTTAATGATAAGAAAAGATATGTTTCGGATGCGTATCAGAGCAATCAACCAAGGCATCAAAATTAATTCTGTTTTTCTTACATTAACATTTTATTTAGTAAAATATATCATGTGTTAAGTCATGCATTAAAATACTAAAAACAAGAATGTCAAGGATCAAAATCAGTTCTTTTCAAATAAACTCCCCCTATTTAAATATAATTTCGCACTGATATATTCCTTAAAGTATGTTTTCAAGTGATTAACCATTTTGACTTGATTCTTCTTATATACTTTCATTTACTTTGTCTTTCATTTTTACTTTCTTATGCTCTATACTCTATTTGCTCCCTATCCGGTGGAGTTGGGAAGGGGCACGAGGTACTACCACTAGCCTTCCTCTTGTGCTGTCCCTAATATGCCCTACACCGAATAGTTGGGTCAAATAGTGCCGGGTACTACCACTAGCCTCCCCATTGGCACCATCCCTATGATGAGCAATATAGAAGGGTTAAAGTGTTTACTTCGAATTCTTCCTGTTTTAGTGTAATTAATTATGGATTTTATCCCTTCCAAATGTCCCGAATATATTATGCTTGTTTTACTTTTCCTTAAGATTGGAGTATTTGCCTTTGCTTAGATTCTACACCTCTTGAATAATATTCATTTTCTTTTCTTTATCTCTCTCTCTTTTTGTTATTCTCAAGTAATTTACATGAAAGAGCAGAATGAGGAATTAATCTTGTGTATCATACAAACAACATTTTCATTATGTTCATGGATTCATAATTTCACACAAGTTATTTTAGATCAAAATTTTAAGCATAAACTTGTGTATTTCATGGTTATGACATATGCAAAGATATATTCTAGTTTGGGCAAACCATGAAACAATCTCTAAAAGTATAAGTCAATCAATTATAGACATGATATCAAAATTAATAATTAAAGGCCTCAATCATGCCATAATAAGATTTAAGTTATTGACTTTGCTCAATTAATTTATGAGAGAAGTATCTAGAATTACCATTTCATTCTGCATTCTTCAGTCAAATACCTACTAGATTTCTTATGTATGAACTTTTGGCTGAGGAAGGTCCTCTCTCTTGTTTGCATGTGAATGTTTATTGTACCTTATATGGAGATATCCTTCAAGTTGAGATCTCTCATTTTCTTGCTCAAGGATCCTGCATTATTAACAAACTCCTTTTCTTTCTTGAAGGAGAGTCATTAGTTTCTTCAAGATACAAAACATTCATCCCAACATATTCTTTGTTTTAAACTAGATGACTCAATATAAGATATGACAATAGTTGCTTGTTGAGTCACTTTACTCAAGAGATTGCCTAAATATAAGCAAGCACATATCACTTGAACTAAAGAGATAGTTTCATTAACCAAGATAGTTCAATGACAAGCATGTGAGCAATGGAAAGATTTATCAAGGTCAAGTCAATTTTATTTTCCAGAATCAATTTAGCTTAGATTCTATTTCCTTAAGATAATTATCAATAAGACATATTAGCTAAGTTTTAATCAATTTTATCTTAATCAGTTGTTTCTATCAAAAATTCAGATTATGATTTATTTGTTATCAATAAAATAAGATTCATTAAAGTTAGATTGAAGTCTTTGCCCAAGTGCACATAATGAGCATACATTCTGGTCTATTAGCTGTAGATGAAATAATTATTCTATCAAGCTTCAATACAGCTTTAAACAAATAGATCTACTTTGCTCATCCTTTTCAAATTCTACAAGATGGGGTCATAGATGTACCTTCTTCATGCCAATCTTCTATAAGAATTTTCTTGTGGACTACCGTTGGTCAAGTGACAGATCCCTTTCTTGTTTGTCTTAATTTGGAGATTTGAGAGAAGATGTTAATTCATTCATCACAACATATTTCAAACTCACCTTACATGAGGCTAAGTAAAATCTTCATTATAATTCTTCATTAGTAGAACCCAAAAATGATGTTCATCAATGCATACTTTGAGCAAATAAGATATTACAATTCTTCCTTTTTGATGCATAGATTTATCACTATTACTTTCTATCAAAAAGGTTACTTAAGCTTTTATATATCATGCTTTTGGATGCTTGGTACCAAATCCACATATTGCTTTATCATATATGGTAATGTGTATTTTTAAGTATGGTGGTTTATTTTACATAGATCTTCCTTTTTAATGAAATACCACATAGGGGTGAGTTCTACACATTCATTTGATAGCATATAAAGCTCATAAAGCAAGCAAATGATAATGGTGATCTTTACTTCTAATCATACAAGAATCTCATCAAGATCTATTTATCTTTTCTTGATTTAGTCCTTTAGTAGTCATCAATTTTTCTTCATTAAGTGCATTCTGAAAAACTCAATTTGGTTCTAATTATAACATGTTTTCAGATTGTTATATGTAAAAGATTAACCATATACATTATATAATTGTTTTTAGTATTTGATAATAAATCATTAGTCTCATAAAGAATAAAGTGAATTGATACTTCTACAACTAGAAGTTTTCATGAATGTTCTATATGCATTGCTTGATGAATGATATCCAAGGATAGAAATATCTTTATCAGATTTGGCATTTATTTTCAATGGGAACATATCAAGCATGAACATGTACGACTGAAATATGAGAGATATGCAATAGTTCTTTTTCTATTTTTCAGAAGTCAAAGAAGTTTTCATCAAAAAATAGATTTAAGAGAGATCATTATGTATGACACGCAGTGATGATAGTCTTTTAAAAAATTATTGTAAGTAGATGACTATCATACATAATTATCTTTTGCATTTCTTCAAGAATTCATTAACTCTATTTTACTTATGTGTCCTTGTGCTGAAATCGTTGGATTTAATATTATTTTCTGTATAACTTTATCAGGATTTTGGTTTTCAACCCTCGTCCATGATACTCTTTATCTTCACAGTTTGGAAACCTTTATCATTTGAAACACTTTTACAAGATTTAGTAAATACAGAAAAATACTTCAGTTTTATTTCCAAGAATAAATCCAACGTAAGCTTTTGAAAACTTAGAGATGGAAACAACATCTTTAGATTTAGAAAAGATTTTTGTTTGTTTCCTTAGTTAGCATGCATAGCAAAACTTTGACCTTTAAGTAGATAATCTAAGTGGGCCTATGGCAAGATCTTTTGGGAGTAAGTACATACTAGCATGAGTTGATTCTATGTGCCAAGGATGGTTTCTTTAATCTTGGTATTCATAGTGCAAATATTCAAAAGCATACCAAGTACACATTATCATTTTCATGATCAATAAAAAATAATGCCATGGATAAAAATTCTTAATCAAGCATATAGAGAATTCATCGAGTTATTTTTTAATAAATTAATTAACCATTTTGCAACTTATCCAATAGTAAGTGGAGCATACTATAAAAATGAAGTGATTTGAATATATTTTCTTTTCATAAAAAAAATATCACTTATATCACAAAAATGATTAATACTTGCAAGTTATGTTTTAATCAACTAATGAAGTAATTTCAACACGAGAAGATGTAAGAATTACTTATTTCATTCTTTCTTTCATTTGAATCATTCTTCTTAGTTACATTCAATTCTTTAACACATGTCTAGAGCACCCATTGTTTAGATAACGTCTTTCATTAGAACCTTGGATAGCTAGACATGCTTGCAGAAAAATAATCATATTTTCAACTTAGGAACCCAAGCTCTTTTGGGTCCTTGTAGGTTAGCTATAATTGTTCCTTTTGGAACCCATATTTTCTTAATAGCTATTTTGTCCATGAATTTACAGATTTTAGTATTACAAGGGATGTATTTCTGTATCCTCTTGTTGAATTTAACAAACTTAGATCGAACATGAGTAGTAGGAAAACTTCCAGTTTTCTGTTTCTCCCATTTTGGTTTATCAAATTTGTAATGTATAGATTTAGGAACAACAGAAGAGATTTTAATTAGCTTTTGTTTATAAGAATCTGTTTTAGAATAATTAAAAACTGTTTTAACAAACATATTTTTAAAAGATTTTTGAGTGTACCAAGGTTGATATCCTAATGTAACTTTATCAAATTCAGCTCTTTGATTATTTATCATTAGGTTCAGTTTTTCAGAGCTGAGCGTAAATCTTTCAACAATAGGTTTTAATCTGTCAACTTCTTTAGTTAATCTTCTGTTATCTTCTGAAAGTAATTCATTGTCTTTCTTAAGTTTATCATGACTTTCAGTGAGAAGTTGATCTCTTTGATTTAGTTCTTGATTTTCTTTAATTAAGATTTCAGTTTTACTGGTTAGTTTCAGTTTTTCATCTATTTGTTTTTCAATCTTCAAGTTCTTGTTCTTACAAATAAGTTTCTTATATTCTAAATACAAATCAAAAAAGGCATCATGGAGTTCATCAAATGTAAAATTGCTTTCAGTTTCAGTATGTACCTCTTGTGCCACCAAGCATGGATTTTCAATATGATACTGCTCTCCTTCTACACATGATGTTTCAGATTTGTTAGTGCATTCATATTTGTCTTCAAGCATATCCCATATTTCTTTAGCAGTCATGCAAGAAGATATGCAATTAAACTCATTCCTATCTAACGCACAATATAATAGGTTCATGGCTTTTGAATTTTGTTGAACCATTTTCTCATTATGTCTAGTGTTTGTGTGTGTTCCATTGACTATAATGCTCCATAAATTATAATCAACTGATTGTATAAAAATCCGCATGCGTATTTTCCAATGTGTATAGTTTATGCCATTAAATAGTGGAGGTCGATCAATTAACTGTCCCTCTCCTAGGAAACTGTCTATTTGAGTTGTCATGATCTTTGGCTCTTTGACGGTTAGGTCAAAACCAAAAAAAAAAAAGGCAAGGAATTATAGAGCACCTGCTCTGATACCACTTGTTGCCCGGTGACAATCCAAGAGGGGGGGGGTGAATTGGTTTCTTCTAAATTTTTGGTGTTTTAAAACTTTCTTAATTAAGTGCGATGGATGCTCTCTTATTATTTAAGTGATTAAACTAGCAAGAAGAGAAGATAAAGCAAAAAAGCAAAGAACAAGCACAACACAAACACCAATATATAGTGGTTCGGTGCTCTCCTTAGCACCTACGTCCACTCCCCAAGCGTACCCTTGGGAATTACTATAATCTCGGATTACAGTGGATTGTTTTCCGGGCTCACAATCCAAAACCCTTGGTTTTTCGGGATCACCAAAAACCTATGTTGGTTTTACGGGCTCACCAACGAACCTTACATTGGTTTTCCGGGCTCACCAAGAACCTGTTGGTTTTGGGGCAACAACCTACTTGGTTTTACGGGCTTACCAACAACCTACGTTGGTTTTACGGGCTTACCAACAACCTACGTTGGTTTTACGGGCTTACCAACAACCTGTTGGTTTTGCGGGCTTACCAACGAACCTTTGTTGGTTTTCGGGCTTACCAACGAACCTTTACACTTGGTTTTGCGGGCTCACCAAAAACCTATCCCGTTGGTTTTGCG
Source organism: Phoenix dactylifera (assembly GCF_009389715.1). Classification (NCBI taxonomy): domain Eukaryota; kingdom Viridiplantae; phylum Streptophyta; class Magnoliopsida; order Arecales; family Arecaceae; genus Phoenix; species Phoenix dactylifera. The sequence continues at coordinate 427 of NW_024068928.1, read as the reverse complement.
GGCTAACCAACCAACCTTTACAAAGATTAACAAACAAAAAGAAAGATTTAAACTCCTAAATGAGCAAATGAAACAATATAAGCTACAAAGAAGAGTTAGAAAATATTTATCGCTTTGAAGTGGCTTCTCTCTTCTTTGTCAAGGATGCTTCACTCTTCAAGGGAGGATGGAGCTCTTGATGACTCTTTGAATCTGCTCAACCCCTTTCTTTTGACTCTTGAATGAAGCACTTGGATGAAGCTTGCCTTGCTAGGGTTCTTTCTTGAATGCACTTGATGTATTTTTCCAAAAGCTTGCTTCCTCTGATGAATACTCCCTCTTAAATACTTCTCCAACCTCCAAATAGTCCTTTCTGACCGTTGGATTGAAGAAACTAGCCGTTTATAGCCGTTGGGAGTCCAAAAAGCATTTCTGCACAACTAGCCGT
>NW_024068927.1:0-83623 GCF_009389715.1 Phoenix dactylifera | reverse complement strand
TTGGCTTCTAGGCATACTTCTAACACGGAGGTCATGGATAACTCGTCAAACTCCGTCGTCTGTTATATGTCTAGATTTATTCAACTTGAATCCGAGAGTGGAAAACTCTTTCTCCACTGTTTATACTGCTAGGCCAAGGTTTTAGAACTCAGTCTTATAAATCACATAGGATCACTCCTCATCTATCAAGGTCGATAGATTCCATATAAGTGCATACCCTACTCATACAGTGAACCTACTGCAACCAATCTACACTAGAAGGATCCATATGACTAGAGACCATGTATATGTGCAGTCAAACTACAATAACCTCACTGTGAGTAGCCGAAGCACCGCAGGTCAAAGGACTAGTCACACTACTGCAACATCAAGTAAGTCACTGACGAGTGGATAGACATCCAAGTGACTTCTTGTCTTGGTCATACTCAGTACCCTTGTTCTCTAATAAGCACCTGCACTATCACTTCAGTGTCCCTATACTGTGGACTCGAATCTTGTCCATCCATAAGAAAAGCGATCTGTGCACTGATCGGATCGATCACCGTCCTCGTGATGATCCATTGATCAGGAGCATTTAGAAATTAATCACCAATGATACATGGCTCAAATTCTGAACTCTTGAGAATATGTATCATCATCTTATTAATTTCTTGGACGATTCATAGACACATAAATAATATGAATAAAAAAGATGCTCATTTATTATTCAATAATAATAAAGTCAAGTACAAAACTATGTCCCAGAATTAATAATGTGTCAGCTAGATTGCCTTCTAGGGCATATATCTAACACCAAGGGAGGGGTGTACGCCCCTCCCTCTTATCCATTTAAATCAGCCCCCACTTAATCAAATTAAGTGGGGAGGATTGGGTCTAATGTATGGGTTCAATCCTATTCCAAATAGGATTAAGTGCACCCTTTTTCTTTCATTTCAAATCCTAATCTAATTAGGATTTAATTGAACCATGACTCAATTGAACTTTTCAATCCTAATCCAATTAGGAGTCATTAGATTAATTAGATTAAATTAATTAGGACTTAAGAAATCCTAATCTAATTAGGACTTGTTAAAATTTCAGTCCTAATGCAATTAGAACTTTAGAAATCTTATTCCAAGTAGGACTCTAATTTAATTTGAAATCCTAATCCAATTAGGACTCCAAAAATCCTACTCCAAGTAGGACTCGTGATCAAGTCCAATTAATTAAATTAAATTGCAATCCAATTGCAATTATTCCTTCTTCAACTCACTAACTCTTAGCGAGTTAACCAATTATCAATCAAATTGATTATTTGTGATTCCTTATCACAATTCAACCATCGAATCGGTCAATACCTCTAATGTGTATGACCCCATAGGTTCTATTCTGACTGGTAGTGAGATATATTGCGATCTCTATCACAATATCATTGAAAACTCCTTTCAATGGGTTGGAACAATTCCAACTCAACTCATCAGGGATTATCGACCATCAAGATGATCCCTGTGAGTCTCACCATCCACCAGTGACACCTAGCAGTATATAGTTGCTACCAGCAGAATGGAATGATGAACCTCTAGGTGCAGTTATCATATGATACAATCATTCTATCGTGAATCCTACAGAATGGAGGTCATGGATAACTTGTCAAACCCCATCGTCTGTCATATGTCTAAATTTATTCGACTTAAGTTCGATAGTGGAAAACTCTTTCTCCACTGTACGTACTGCTCTGGCCGAGGTCTTACGAACTCAGTCTTATAAATCATATAGGATCACTCCTCATCTATCAAGATTGATAGATTCTATGTAGGTGTATACCCTACTCCTACAGTGAACTTACTGCAGCCAATATACACTACAAGGATCCATATGACTAGAGACCATGTATATGTGCAGTCAAACTACTATAACCTCACTGTAAGTAGCTGAAGCGCCGCAAGTCAAAGGACCTGTTGCCAAGGTGACAAGCTAAGAGAGGAGGGGGGATGAATTAGTTTCTCTAAATTTTACTACCTTAATTGAGTTAATTGATGAGTGAGTGAAGTTAAAACAATAACCAATGCAAACACACAAGAAGTATAGTGGTTTGGTGCTCTCCTAAGCACCTACGTCCACTCCCCAAGCGACCTCTTGGGAATTCACTATAATCCCGCGGATTATAGTTGGATTGTTTTCCGGGCTCACAATCCAAAAACCGTTACACTTTGGTTTTCTGGGATCACCAAAAACCTATGTTGGTTTTGAAGTTATTCCTAGGTTCTTCGGTGTTTAGCATGCTGAATTTTTTTTTTTTTTTTGAAAACCATGGCTGAACCTGATCGGGTTGCCTACGTACCCCTTCACAAGGGGAATCAAGCCACACGTAGTTTTTTTAAAGTTTCAAAAATACAGCGAAAAATGAATCAAACAATTTAATTCATGCATGCTTACAAGATCAAATCTAGAAATCAGCACATTAAGAACACATAGGATTATGCCGGAATCGTTTAAACAATTATGCTAAAACTTTTATGCATGATTAACTATCAGATCTGAAACTTAAGAACTCTATTCCAATTAATCTCCGAATATCTATCGAATGGATTCTGGAGATATCTCCGTGAGGAGCCCCAAAAGAGGGTAAAACCTCGGGGAATCGGACCTAGACCTTGACACCAAATAAATGATTAATGCTAGATTAATACCTTTTATGATGGATGAAAGTTGTGAATCTGATTCTTGACTTCGCAGCCACGCACACGAATGGCCTCTACGAGAAGTACACGCGAAGTCTTGAAGGATCTTCTTCCGCAACAGTGCTAGCAGCTGCAGAACACTTGAAAGCTGAAATCTGCTCGCCGGGATTCAATCAACTCTTGATCAATCGTCTTGAAGCAGATAGAGATGAGGTTTGTAAGAAAGGTAGAGGACCTAGATCTGATCTTGAATCTTCTAGATATTCACCCTGAAAACCCTATCTAAAATGGAAGAAGAAGAGGAGGAGGAGGCGGTGAGGAAGAAGGCTGCAATGGATATTTTTGGTGCCCATGTTTGACCCCTTTTAATGGCCTCCGAATTTTCATTCAAAATTCGAAATTTATTTTCAGAAAACCTCCTTTAGTTGGCGCATGCAAAGAATAGGAACAACCCAAATCAGATCTCAACCAAATCTGATTTAAATTCAAATTTTAAACACATGTGCAAGAGGGGAGGAATTTGAAATCCATGCAGCAGAATTTTCCTACCTCTTGTCGCATATATTTCATTTGAAATTCGAATTTAAATGATTCAGAGGTTCACACGCCAGCTAGAAAAGTTATTTGATGTATGAAATCATTTAATATATTGCTTAATATTTGAATTCAAATTCAAACAACAAACAATGTCGCCATGTGTCAAGCAATGGGTCCATGCGCCATGCAATAATTTTGGTTTATTTAAAATTCATGAAATCCAATTCCATGTCACCACTAATTGCCACATCATCTGAGCCTAATCCTCTTGGGTTGCACCTAATCAAATTTGGTCAAACCTGGATTAAAACAAAGCAATTTGGTTGAACCCAATCTAATCAGGTCAGACCCTGATTGAGCTCAAATTGAATCCAATTCAATTTTTGGCTCATCCAAACTCAATCAAATTGAATTAATTACTTTGTGTTGGACCTAATCCAATTAGGTCAATCCCCAATTAAGACAAATTAATTTAAAATTAATTTGATCAGCTTAAGTCCTTTTTGGTTCTGACCTAATCCAATCAGGTCAAAACCCTAATTGAGCCCAAACTTGAATCCAATTCAATTTGGCTCATCCTTAGCACAATTACTCAATCAAATTGAGTTTATTAGTAATTTAATTACTAATTAATCCTTCAATAATTACTTTAATTATTTTATAAGATAATTTGCCAATCAAATTGACCAAATTACCCCTGAATGATTCTTAATCATTCATCAGCCTTTCTTGATCAATCAGGAATCTTCTATGCGTGTGACCTCATAGGTTCGAACCTAAGCCGGTAGTATAGGAACAATTTCCTACACTAATCGATGTAACCATCTAGCAATGGTATCCGACGTCTGGATAGGCCGAATATATGCGAAGCAAATATTCTGGAAACTCTGGACTATGGTTACTGTATAATTCAATCCCTTTGACTCCTAATGCTAGGATGACTTAGAGCTCACTGTCAACCCTATAATTAGTACATCCATTATGTGATTAACTTTAGATATCCCGTGACTCCTCACTGGGATTACCCTGGCCAAGGTTTTGCTAAATTAATCACAAGACATTATCTCCTGTTTTCAGGAGGGGTCAATTCCATCTTGACTCACAACTGACTACGCAAGTACTTGACTGCACCCAGTGACCTTCCGTCACTGAATTAGAAATTCAGGTAGTCCGGTACCAAAATACAGTGAGTTGCTTGCTAGTCACAGGTTGCGGTCTCAGGTCAGAGGGCCAAACTTATACCCATATCCCCTCGGAACATCTCCCGATAGTACAGCGTTCCAAAATTGGTCACGTTCAGTGAAATGTACTCCTATACTTCACCTGTGTGGCATACCAGTGTCTCCACACTCCTTGGTTAAGAGGACAACCAACGTATATGTCACACAACGACCTAATCTCGATAATGCTGTCGTCCTAGTAACAACATATCATTTGTCGCGAACAAGTTTAAGGACTCAAAGATAAATCCTCCTTTATCATAACATAAGTCCTAAGGACTTCATCATATAAGAGTTCATTTGAAGATGAAATGATGAATAATGCCAAATAACACTTTATTAATTTGTCAATTCATTTACAAAATTCAATCATCAATATGCTGACGATTGACATTTAGGATACAAATCCCAACAACTCCCACTTAGCCTAATGCCAATCGGCACAGTATCTAATACCCATCTTCGACTTGTGTTCGTCGAACTCTTTGATGCCGAGGACTTTGGTAAATGGGTCAGCCAGATTTTCTTTTGTGTCAATCTTCTGAAGATCAATATCACCTCGATCGATGATCTCTCGAACCAGGTGGTAGCGACGTAGAATATGCTTGGTCCGCTGATGTGCTTTGGGTTCTCTTGCTTGAGCTATGGCCCCAGTATTGTCACAAAATACAGGCACTGGACCATCAATGGAGGGTGTCACTCCAAGCTCGGTGATGAACTTCCGCAACCATACAGCTTCCTTGGCGGCATCAGATGCTGCGATATATTCTGCTTCACATGTAGAATCTGCCACTGTATGCTGCTTGGAACTCTTCCAGCAGATGGCCCCACCCTTAAGAGTGAAGATATATCCTGACACGCTCTTGCTATCATCTTGATCTGACTGAAAACTTGAATCAGTATATCCCTCAAGTTTTAAGTCAGAATCACCATAAACAAGCCACTGATCTTTAGTATTTCTCAAATACTTAAGGATGGTTTTTACAACCTTCCAGTGGTTGCTACCTGATCAGACTGGTATCTGCTCACTACTCCTAGTGAGTATGCCACGTCTGGTCTAGTACATGTCATGGCATACATTATAGATCCCACTGCCGAAGCATATGGAATTCTATCCATACTCTCTCTTTCTTGAGGGGTTGTCGGACAATCCCTTTTAGAGAGGTTAATTCCATGGCCCATCGGAAGATAGCCTTTCTTGGAATTAATCATACTGAACCTCTTCAGTATAGTATCAATGTATGTGGATTGGGATAATCCAAGCAATCTTCTAGATCTATCTCTATAGATCTTCATCCCTAGGATGTAAGATGCTTCTCCCAAATCCTTCATGGCAAATTGAGATGATAGCCAAACCTTTATTTCTTGTAATGCAGGAATGTCATTCCCGATTAAAAGAATGTCATCCACATACAAAATAAGGAATATAATAACTGAACCATTTGCCCATTTATAAATGCAAGGTTCCTCTTCATTCTTAATGAAGCCATATGTTTTGATTACCTTATCAAAACGTATATTCCAACTCCGTGAAGCTTGCTTTAATCCATAAATGGATTTTTGAAGCTTGCACACTTTAGACTCATCTGCAGATGTAAAACCTTCAGGTTGTATCATATACACTTCCTCTTCTAAATCTCCATTTAGAAATGCGGTCTTTACATCCATTTGCCAGATTTCATAGTCTAAATGTGCTGCTATCGCAAGCACAATCCGAATGGACTTGAGCATTGCCACAGGAGAAAACGTCTCGTCATAGTCAATACCATAACGTTGACGATAACCCTTGGCAACCAGACGGGCTTTATAGGTCTCTACCTTTCCGTCTGCGCCCCGTTTTCTTTTGAATATCCACTTACACCCTATGGGATTTAATTCCCTTCGGGTGGGTCAACTAATGTCCAAACATCATTGACCTTCATGGATTCCATTTCGGATTGCATGGCTCCAAGCCATTTATCAGAGTCATACCTCTGCATTGCATCCATATATGTGATCGGATCCTCATCATTTTCATCAAGTTCGATAGGATCCCCATCCCGGACCAAGAAACCGTAGTATCTGTCCGGCTGACGTGGTACTCTACCCGATCGCCTTAATGGTGCATCTAATATGGGTTCTGGATCTGATCTAATCAAATCCGACTCAACTGGTTCAGTAGATGGTGTCGGATCTTCTACATGTTGAACTTCTCTAAGCTCAACATTAGAGCTTTTTGTTCCTTCACCAAGGAATTCCTTCTCTAAGAAAATTGCTCTATTGCTTACGAACAACTTTTGTTCTTCAGCAAAGTAGAAGTAATATCCTTTAGTTTCTTTAGGGTAACCAACAAAGAAACATTTGTCAGACTTGGGTTCAAGTTTGTCTGTCTTCAAACGTTTGACGTACGCCGGACACCCCCAAATCCTAAGGTGAGAGAGCATCGGCTTGCGTCCAGTCCACATCTCATGTGGTGTTTTATTTACAGACTTACTTGGAACCTTATTTAGAATATAGCAGGCTGACTCAAGAGCATATCCCCAAAAGGATATGGGCAGATTAGCAAACCCCATCATGGATCGAACCATGTCTAACAGAGTTCGATTTCTCTTTCTGACACACCATTATATTGTGGTGTACCAGGAGGAGTCCATTGGGAGAGAATCCCATTTTCTCCTAGATATGTCAAAAACTCACTGGAGAGGTATTCACCTCCTCGATCTGATCGAAGAGTTTTAATACTCTTTCCAGTTTGTTTTTCTACTTCATTACGATATAATTTGAACATTTCAAATGATTCAGATTTATGTCTCATTAAATAGACATAACCATATCTAAAAAGTCGTCTGTAAACGTAATGAAATATGAATACCCACCTCTAGCATTTGTGCTCATTGGCCCACATACATCAGAATGTACAAGGGTCAATAAATCACTGGCTCGTTCACCTTTTTCGGTAAAAGGTGATTTGGTCATTTTACCAAGAAGACATGATTCACAGGTTGTCAATGATTCACAATCATTAACATCAAGGATTCCCTCTTTACTTAACCTGTTCATCCTGTTCTTGTTAATATGACCTAGCCTATGATGCCAAAGGTAGACATCCGTGACATTATCTATTCTAGGGCGCTTATTGGATTTATACATTACATGAACAGGCTGTGACAAAATGTAAATGCTATTACTCAGAATTCCATTCATTACAACAACAACCATTCCAAATGACATTGCAATAATCCTTTTTTATTGATATTTCATAACCATTTTTGGCCAAAAGGCCTACAGAAATGATATTCAATAGAAAACTTGGACAATAGTGACAATCACTAAGGACATTTACATGAAAGCTGAATTCAAGTTTAAGAATTTCTAAAGCTAGAACTGGAACTGGTTTTCCATCTCCAACATTCAGAAACCTTTCTCCTTCTTCAAACCTCTTACTGACTTGTAGCCCCTGCAACGAATTGCAAATATTAAAAGGACTACCGGTATCCAATACCCAGGTCGAATTATCACAAATAGAAAAAATTGCAAGGTGTTATCATATAAGTACCTTGATTGGCAACTGAGTGCCCACTTTTCTTAGGCCGGTTCGGATCGAGGGATGCAATGTAAAGAGGACAGTTCCTCTTCCAATGTCCTTGCTTCTTGCAGAAGAAGCACTCCGCCTTCTCTGATCAGCCTTTTTATTCTTTTTCTGACTAGGCTGAGCATGGTGCACCTGTTTCTTTTGGATTTTATTTTTCTTTTTTCCTTTCTTAAAGGAGCGACCCTTGGATGAACCTCCCACTAAGTTCACCGTCTTCTTAAGAAGTTGGTGATCATTCTCAAACGTCTGTAGTAACCCCAACAATTGGTGATAATTCACTACAGGTTTCGTCATACGAAAATGAGTGAGAAAAGGACGGTATGATCCAGGCAATGAGTTTAGTATGGCATCCTTCCCCAATTGATCATGAAGGAGAAAGCCAAGAGAGCTTAGACGCTCGATCAACTCAATCATGTACAGTACATGATCAGTTACCGAGGTCCCATCTTTCATTCGGGCGCTGAAGATGGCACAACTAGTTTTGTGCCTCTCAACGTCGTCAGGAACGCCGAATGATTCATTCAACACTTGAATGATATCTTCCGGCTGCGTATTCTCAAAATGCCTACTAAACTCATCACTCATTGCTGCCAACATGATGCATCGAACAGTGATCCGGTCACTGAGCCACTTCTGATAAGTGTCTCTGGCCGATCTTGATGCATTAGCAGCAGGCTGCTCAGGTGCTTGATCCGTTATCACATAAAGGATCCTCTCATGCTCTAGCACTATTTTCAGTTTTCTATGCCAATTATTGAAATTTGGACCAGTCAACTTGTCATTGTCCAACAATGAGCGAAGTGACAAATTAGTGGCCATTTCTGCATAAAAAAAAATTTGGCTATTAGTATATGAATTGACTAAACTCAATAGACTTGGACTTTAGTCTAAAGGTATTCCACTATTTTATACAAATTGGTAGCCTCTACCTCTAATTCGAAAAATTACTCCTAATTCTTTAGTGGGCACTAGAACCCAATAGATCACATATAGGCCCGAGTGTGGCTCGGCCAACCCATATGCACCTATTGGTAGGTTCTTAACCAATTGCTTCACCAAGCAACTTCTAGTGATGATTTTGCCCTAGGTTTTTCGGCAGGCGTGTGGCGCCTCCACCGAATACCCTAGTCAGGTCCAACCATTAAATGATAGGGTTAAGTCTAATCAACTAATAGACGACCAAGCCCGAGTGTGGCTCGGCTCACCTGACCGCCTATTGAAGGTACACTTAACTCATCATATATTGAATAACAATTCCAATGCTTGATAAGTACCAGGCGTGTGGCGCCTCCATAATTATCAAAACATTGGATCCATTATCACCCAACTTAATGGGAGGCTATGACCTAGTTATCCCCATAACCATTTTATTTTAAGGACCTAATAATTTTAGAGAAATTTCATAATTAGGATAGATGAGAAGATCCGGTTAGTCTAATTTCTCCCACTGACTTCACCAAATCAGATTAGACTCAAACCGGTTAAGGAGACACCTAAATCAGTCATACTGATTTTCCTTAAGGCATGGGCTAACTCGAATCATTAAGTGATCCAATCAAAATGTGATTGACCATGTCGGCCAGGTAAGTGAGATCGGTGGAAGGGATATGCCATTAACTCGACAAAAACGAATCAGTGCGAGTAGCTCCCAATTAAAAACCACCGGTCGAAACTGCCAAACTTACCTTAGACACCGACTGGTTAATCAATTTCGATTTGATTACTCAAATGACTCGGGCTACACCACTGAGCCTAAATCAAGTTCCATCTTGGTCTAATCAAAGACATGGAACTTGATCCAATCTACAACTATTGTAATTGACCTAGAGTTTTCTTGACCTAATCTAGTTACTACTTAATTAGATTTGATCAATTAACTCTAATTAAGTCCATGTTTGATTCTAACCTTAGGTCTAACCCAATCCTAAGAACTTGATTCAAGCTAACCCATATGCCCAAAGAATTATGCAATGTCAATTAATTGAGTTACAATTCTATTTCATAACACTTAATTCTTAATTAAGTTTAGACTTATGAAAGTTTTAATCATTGCATATTTCTTTTTAATTACATATTAATTTCAATCTTTCAATTCTTAAAACATATTTTTAGATCTGAGTTTTTGTAATTAATCACATGTAATCAGATTTAATTCATGTTTAAGTCATTACGTTTTATGTTCATGCATCACATATACATAACAACATGAATTAATACAAACAACATACATCTTATATATTTGTTTTTTCACTTTTATTTTTCAGATCTGATTTGTTCATTAAAATCAGAGATCATATGAATCATAAACTTTATTTAGATCTAATCTAAACAATATTATGATCTCATATTTATTCATGTTACTAATCCTAACAACAAACATGCATCATATGCATCCAAAATTTCAGATCTACTTAATCATGCATAATCAGCAATTAAATCAATCATAAAAAGCACTTTAGATCTAATTTAAATATGTTAATAATTTTAGATTTAATTGCAAGAATTAAAACATAAAAGTTTAAACATAAATCTGGTTTGATACCACTGAAAGTGCATCCAAGATTCTTCAGTGTTTAGCATGATAATTTTTTTTTTTTTTGAAAACTATGGCTGAACCTGATCGGGTTGCCTACGTACCCCTTCACAAGGGGGATCAAGCCACATGTAGTTCTTTTAAGTTTCAAAAATGCAGCGGAAAAATGAATCAAACAATTTAATTAATGCATGCTTACAAGATCAAATCTAGAAATCAGCACGTTAAGAACACATAGGATTATGTCGGAATCGTTAAACAATTATTGCTAAAACTTTTATGCATGATTAACTATCAGATCTAAAACTTAAGAACTCTATTCCAATTAATCTCCGAATATCCATCGAATGGATTCTGGAGATATCTCCGTGAGGAGCCCCAAAAGAGGGTAAAACCTCGGAAAATCGGACCTAGACCTTGACACCATAATAAATGATTAATGCTAGATTAATACCTTTTATGATGGATGAAAGTTGTGGATCTGATTCTTGACTTTGCAACCATGCATACGAATGGCCTCTACGAGAAGTACACGCGAAGCCCTGAAGGATCTTCTTCCGCAACAGTGCTAGCAGCTGCAGAACACTTGAAAGCTGAAATCTGCTCGCTGGGATTCAATCAACTCTTTGATCAATCGTCTTGAAGCAGATGGAGATGAGGTTTGTAAACAAAAGTAGAGGACTCAGATCTGATCTTGAATCTTCTAGATATTCATCCTGAAAACCCTATCTAAAATGGAGAAGAAGAGGAGGAGGAGGCATGTGAGGAAGAAGGCTGGCAATGTATATTTTTGGTGCCCATTGTTTGACCCCTTTTAATGGCCTCCGAATTTTCATTGAAAATTCAAAAATTTATCTTCAAAAAACCTCCTTTAGTTGGCGTGTGCAAAGGAATAGGGAACAACCCAAATCAGATCCCAACCAAATCTGATTTTAAATTTCAAATTTTAAACACATGTGCAAGAGGGGAGGAATTTGAAATCCATGCAGCAGAATTTTCCTTCCTCTTGTCGCATATATTTTATTTGAAATTCGAATTTAAAATGATTCAGAGGTTCACACGCCAGCTTAGAAAGTTATTTGATGTATGAAATCATTTAATATATTGCTTAATGTTTGAATTCAAATTCAAACAACAATAATGTCGCCATGTGTCAAGCAATGGTCCATGCGTCATGCAATAATTTTGGTTTATTTAAAATTCATGAAATCCAATTCCATGTCACTACTAATTGCCACATCATCTGAGCCTAATCCTCTTGGGTTGCACCTAATCAAATTTGGTCAAACCCAGATTAAAACAAAGCAATTTGGTTGAACCCAATCTAATCAGGTCAGACCTTGATTAAGCTCAAATTGAATCCAATTCAATTTTTGGCTCATCCAAACTCAATCAAATTGAATTAATTACTTTGTGTTGGACCTAATCCAATTAGGTCAATCTCCAATTAAGAACAAATTAATTTAAAATTAATTTGATCAGCTTAAGTTCTTTTTGGTTCTGACCTAATCTAATGAGGTCAAAATCCTGATTGAGCCCAAACTTGAATCCAATTCAATTTGGCTCATCCTTAGCACAATTACTCAATCAAGTTGAGTTTATTAGTAATTTAATTACTAATTAATCCTTCAATAATTACTTTAATTATTTTATAAGATAATTTACCAATCAAATTGACCAAATTACCCCTGAATGATTCTTAATCATTCATCAACTTTCTTGATCAATCAGGAATCTTCTATGCGTATGACCTCATAGGTTCGAACCTAAGCCAGTAGTATAGGAACAATTTCCTACACTAATCGATGTGACCATCTAGCAATGGTACCCGACGTCCGGATAGGCCGAATATATACAAAGCAAATATTCTGGAACCCTGAACTATGGTTACTGTATAATTCAATCCCTTTGACTCCTAATGCCAGGATGACTTAGAGCTCACTGTCAACCCTATAATTAGTACATCCATTATGTGATTAACTTTAGATATCCCGTGACTCCTCACTGGATTACCCTGGCCAAGGTTTTGCTAAATTAATCACAAGATATTATCTTCTGTTTTCAGGAGGGGTCAATTCCATCTTTACTCACAACTAACTATGCAAGTACTTGACTGCACCCAGTGACCTTCCGTCACTGAATTAGAAATTCAGGTAGTCTGGTACCAAAGTACAGTGAGTTGCTTGCTAGTCACAGGTTGCGGTCTCAGGTCAGAAGAGGGCCAAACTTATACCCATATTAACTCGGAACATCTCTCGACAGTAGAGCATTCCGGAATTGGTCACGTTCAGTGAAATGTACTCCTACACTTCACCTGTGTGGCATACCAGTATTTCCACACTCCTTGGTTAAGAGGACAACCAACGTATATGTCACACAACAACCTAATCTCGATAATGCTGTCGTCCTAGTAACAACATATCATTTGGTCGCGAACAAGTTTAAGGACTCAAAGATAAATCATCCTTTATCATAACATAAGTCCTAAGGACTTCATCATATAAGAGTTCATTTGAAGATGAAATGATGAATAATGCCAAATAACACTTTATTAATTGTCAGTTCATTTACAAAATTCAATCATCAATATGCTGACGATTGACATTTAGGATACAAATCCCAATAGGTTTTACGGGCTCACCAACAAACCTTCACGGTTGGTTTTATGGGTTCACCAACAACCTACACCGTTGGTTTTACGGGCTCACCAATAAACCTTTACAAGGTGATTAAGAAGAAGAAAAAGGTTGAAACTCCTAGATGAGTAAATATAACAATTATGAGCTACAAAGAAGAGTTTAGAATATAGTTATCGCTTTGATGAGACTTCTCTCTTCTTTGCCAAGATTGCTTTACTCTTCAAGGGTTGATGGAGCTCTTAATGTCTCTTAGAATCTGCTCAATTATTTCCTTTTGACTCTTTGAGTGAAGCATTTGGATGAAGAAGATTAGGGCTCTTGTCTTTCTTGTGTGAGCTTTGATATTTTGCAAAAGGATGTTTTTTCTGATGAATAGTATCACTTTAAATAGTTTTCCACATCCATTGGACTTCCCCATCGGTTAGATTTCAAAAACTAGCCATTACTCGTTGTTGGGAGGTCAAAAAGTACTTTTGTAGAACTAGCCGTTATGCTTCTGCCCATGCTGGGGTCGACCCAAACTTTCCTAGGGTCGACTCAACCCACTGTTCATCATACTTGGGGTCGACTCAACCCACTGTTCATCATACTTGGGGTTGACTCAACTCTCACTGGGATCGACCCAACTTTCACTAGGGTCGACTCCTGCTACAATGGGGTCGGCCCCTCAGGAAACACAGAACCTTGTATTTCCGCTATTTTTCACTCGGGTCAATTGAAATCCTTTTGGGGTCGACTCAAGCCATAGTGGGGTCGATTCAAGTTCCATTGGGGTCGACCCTCTCAGGATTTCCAGAGACATAATTTTGAACCACATAGCCTTGGGGTCGACTCATGTTCAGTTGGGGTCGGCTCCATTGGGGTCGACTCAAGCATTTCTGGGGTCGGCTCCATCTGGGGTCGGCTCAAGGAAAGTTGGGGTCGGCCCTCTCAGTAAATTCTAGAGACTTGTTTTCTTGAGGCTTGAAGCTAGGGTCGACTTAAGGTTCCTTGGGGTCGGCTCCTTTCCTGGGGTCGACTCAAGCTTACTTGGGGTCAACTCCACTACTGTTCATCCGTGCCATTTTTGCAGAGATGTGCCTGATGGTTCCATGATGTGTCAGGATCGACTCCACCGATGTTGGGGTCGACTCATTTCACACTTTGCTGCATCTTAAGGTTAGACTTATCCATACAATCAATAAAATATGTTTGAAGCAGTTTTGAATGTATGCCATGGTAGTGCTACATACTCTTAACAATTAAAATTACTATTTTGCCCTTAAGAATACATTTCACTTGAAACTTTGCTAAATTAGAATTTAGAATTCTCCATCCTTTTCTATCACAAATTTAATCTCATTATTAATCGTTGAAGGATATCTTGATCTCATTCTTCTAAAGTATCGAGAGTGTTGAACTCAGTAGTGATGTATCATGTTAACTTGTAGTACTAATTAGATATTTTCTCAATTATTGTGTTGATCATCAAAATACCACTATCATCCTCAATCTCTCCCTTTTTGATGATTACAAAACATTGAGTATAAACAGATTGATACTTATATTGAATTTAGGAGTTTTGTTTTAGAAGGAGCTCAAGTTGCTGAATTTCAGCTTTTCAAATTTGAGAGTGAATACTCCCCCTCTTTCATCCAAATATTGCCAATTAGAACTTTTGATTTTCTTCCCCTTTCTTTTGTATTTGGTTAAGGATGAAACTCCAAAAATTTGAGATAAAGCAAGAGTTTCAGGTTATGTATCGAGGCATGAGAGGTATGTGCCAAATTCAGAAATTTTGATTAAAAATTTAGACTTTCTTGTTTTTTTTTATTGTTACATATTGCTCCCCCTCAAGTGAATATTATCTCTTACTATAATTTTCAAACTTATTTGTCCCTTTACCTTTATATTGCAACTTATTTCTTTTCTCACTTCTCCCCCTTTTTATTATCATCAAATACGTGTATAGCAATAAATGAGTAGAAGTAGTAAATGAAAAAAATTCAAATTTCATTGATCAAAATGGAACATTGTAGTACATTAATGCCAAAAGTACAATGTTCTTCAATTAAAGTCCAAAATACATTAACCAAGTGAAAAGCATATAATAACTAGATACATCCTAAGCACTAGTCATGATAGACTACTGAAGTGCTAACATCGTGCCTAGGGGGAACCTAAGGGTTATTGTTGACCCCTAATGGATTTTGATGAATACAAAACACTAGAGTATAATTCCCTTTATATTAATTTATTTGAGGATTTCAGGTGTTTAACTAAGAATATTGTTAAGAATTGTCAAGGCATGTTCCCATATTTTTCAAGGATTTATTGAAGATTTTTTGAGATAAAGAAAACAGATCAGGGACAGCCGAGACGTCTCCGGTTTGTCCCAGAGACGTCTCTGGCACGAAGAGGAAGAATTGGCACGTCTGGAGACGTCCCCGGCACCTGGCGAGGCGTCTCGCAGGGTCGGAGTCGACTCTCTCAGAGACGGCAGAAAGGCCGATTTCAAGGGATGCGCGCGAGTCGTCTCCGAAGGACGCGGAGTCGTCCCCACGCATAAAAAGCAAAATCCCGAGACGTCCCCAGAAAGCGCGGAGTCGACTCTCTCAGGGATTCCAGAGGACTTGTTTTTCGTTGATAAAACTACGGAGTCGTCCCCGACGTCGCGGAGTCGTCCCCATGCAAAAGCGCAAACATCCCGAGACGTCCCCGTAAAGTGCCGAGCCGACTCTCTCAGAAAAAGAAAAACAAGATCAAGCTGTTCTTCTTCAGAGACGTCCCAAAGCGCCGAGTCGACTCCAAACATCGTCAAAAGAATTTTTATACAGCCGAGACGTCTCGCGTTCAAGCGGAGACGTCTCCGGAGCGCCTGGGACGCGACTGACACACTTTTGCAGGTTTGTTTGAATTTCAAACGGTATATCTTTGTGTCTAACGGATCTATTGCTTGTAGGGCTATAAAAGGGAGCTTTTAAGTGCCTTTAAAAATCACTCACCAACCAAACACAAGATCATTCAAGAGAGAAGAAAGAGAAAGAGGTTCAAGGGAGTTAGGCTTTCAAGAGGAGAAATCAAGTGCATTCAAGTTTTTCCATCTGATTTCGTGCTCAACTACTCACTCCCACTCGGCATTCAAAGCTCACATTCAAGCCAACGTGATCCACATCGGAAGAACCACCATCACCCACGCTTCCAACGGCAAAAAGGGTTCTTCCGGTTTTGTTGTTTTCATTGATATTTGCTTTCATAAGAGCTTTTAAATCTTTGTAAAACATTTGATTATTGTGCTTGTTCCAGTCAAGGGACTTGGAACAAGGGATAGGCGTCCCAAGCCTAGGTTAAATTGGGGATTGTAGGGTTCGTTGTTAGCCCGGGGTAAAACAACGAGTTGGGTAGTGCACTCGAAAACTACCGGACTGTAATCGCTGATTATAGTGGAAATTCCCAAAGGTGTTTGGGGAGTGGATGTAGGAGCAGTGGAAGCTCCGAACCACTATAAATCTTTGTGTTTGCGATTGACTGTGCTTATAACTTTCTTTACTTTAGCACATACACTTGTGTGTCTTGTTTTAATTAGACAAAAAGTTTTAAAACACCCAATTCACCCCCCTCTTGGGTGACCATCTCTGGGCAACAAGTGGTATCAGAGCAGGTGCTCTGTGTATTCTTGAAGACTTAACCGTCTTTGCCAAAGATCAAGATGGCAACACCCTTCAACAATGTTCCTGCTGAGGGGCAGGCAACCAATAGACCTCCACTCTTCAATGGGACAAATTATTCCTATTGGAAGACTAGAATGAGAATTTTTATTCAAGCACAAGATTATGCCTTGTGGAGGGTTATAATCAAGGGACCACACGAACCATCTCACATAGTTAATGGCATTCAAGTTCCCAAACCTGAGGAGGATTGGGATGAGAATGATAGTAGGATGGTTCAACTCAATGCTAGAGCCATGAACTCATTGTTTTGTGCTCTAGATGTAAATGAGTTTAATAGAGTCTCCACCTGTAGTTCCGCCAAGAAAATATGGGATAGGCTTGAAGTTACCCACGAGGGTACCAATCAAGTCAAAGAGTCTAAAGTGAACATTCTAGTTCACAAATATGAGTTATTTAAGATGGAACCCAACGAAACTATTTCATGCATGTTCACACGCTTCACTGATATAATAAATGGTCTAAAGAATTTGGGTAAATCTTACACTAACTCAGAACTTGTGAGGAAAATTCTCAGGTCCTTGCCAAAAGTTTGGGAAGCGAAGGTCACGGCGATCGTAGAAGCTAAAGACCTCAACACGTTGGCACTTGAACAACTATTGGGCTCATTGATGACGCATGAGCTCACAATGAAGCAACATGAAGAAGATGTGCCAAAGAAGAAGACAATCGCCCTCAAGGCTACTTCAAGTGTTGTGAAGAAGAAAGCAGTGAGAGTGAAGAAGAAAGTGAAGATGAAGACTTGGGCTTAATAGTAAGGAAGTTCAAGAAATTCATGAGAAGAAAGAAACCCTTCCCAAGAAAGAAGTTTGGAGGGAGAAATGATTGGGAAAAGGAAAAAGAAAAAAAGAGAGACCCAATCATATGTTATGATTGCAAGAGACCGGGACACATCCGCTCCGAATGCCCTCAACAGAAGAAGCACTATGGAAAGAAGAAGAAGAAGGCGTTGAAAGCAACTTGGGATGATAGTGACACATCCTCCTCCGAGGAAGAGAAGGAAGAGACCGCCAACTTGTGTTCATGGCATTCGACGACGATGAGGTATGTCAAAGCTCAACTACAGATTTTACTTTAGAAGAATTATATGAAGCTTTCCAAGAGCTCATGAGTGATTGTAGTATGTTAGGAGCAAAAAATAAAGAATTAAAGGCCTCCAATCAAAAACTAAAGGATGACATTAAAAACCTATTGATTGAGAAGGAGAGCTATGAAAATGATAACATTGACCTAAAGAATAAAAATTCAAAACTTAGCATTGAAAATGAAACGGCAAAAACACTCATTAAGGAATTAAATCTAAAAGTCAAATTCCTACTCAATAGTAATACCTCACTTGCACAAAATGTTGAATCCCTTAAAAATGATAAGGAAGAATTGGCTAAAGAAAATTTGGACCTTAAAAATGAGGTACACAAGTACAAACCAATTGTGCAGAAATTTACACATAGCTCTGAAAAATTAAATCTTATTCTATCCAATCAAAGAGCTGTTTTTAATAAAGCCGGATTAGGATACAAAACTAGCAAACAACAAAAATATCTAAAGAACTTTTTTGTGAAAGCAAAAGATATCAAAACTGAAAAACCTACATGCTTTCATTGTGGGAAAAGTGGACATAAAGCCTATTCTTGCATTCAAAGAAAGATTCAAACAAGAATACATTTGTAAAGGTAAAAACACAACTAAAGTGTGGGTGCCTAAGGAACCAACTACACTAACCAAGAAGGACCCAAGAAAACTTGGGTACCTAAGAGCTTCACATGATTATTTTGCAGGTATGCCTTGCAGCCGGGAGCAAAAAGAGAATGTGGTATCTTGATAGCGGTTGCTCAAGGCATATGACCGGTGATGAGAGCCTTTTCGTCACCTTGAAATCAAAAGAAGGAGGAGTAGTCACATTTGGAGACAATGCTAAAGGTCAAATCATTGGCGTTGGTAAAATCTCCATATCACCCTCCTCATTTATTGACAATGTATTGTTAGTTAATGGATTAAAACATAATTTATTAAGTATAAGTCAATTTTGTGACAAGGGGTTTAAAGTGTCATTTGAATCTTCCTATGCATAATTAGTAGTCCAATTGACAATGAGATCATACTTATGGGACATAGGCGTGGAAATGTTTACATGGTAGATCTTGATGATCTCACCATGAAAGATGGCCAATGTCTTGTAGCCATGGATGCCAAGGTCAATGAGACTAGCTGGTTATGGCATCGTAGGTTAGGGCATGCTAGCATGGATTTAATTTCTAAATTGATTACAAAAGATCTAGTCAAAGGACTACCAAAAATAGACTTTGAAAAGAACAAAATTTGTGCTGCATGTCAACTAGGGAAACAAACAAGAAGTTCTTTCAAGTCTAAGAACATAGTTTCAACATCAAAACCCCTAGAACTAATTCACATGGATTTATTTGGACCCACTAGAACTGCTAGTCTAGGGGGTAAGAAGTTTGGTCTTGTAATTGTTGATGATTTTTCACGTTTTACATGGGTTTCATTTCTTGCCCACAAAGATGAGTCCTTTCCCGCTTTTATCAAGTTTCATAATAGGATTTCGAATGAACTTAATCTTAAACTAAAAGCAATTAGGAGTGATCATGGTACCGAGTTTGAAAATCAGCATTTTGAAAAATTTTGTGAAGAAAACGGTATCAATCACAATTTCTCGGCTCCTAGGACACCCCAACAAAATGGGGTGGTAGAAAGGAAGAATCGCACACTAGCAGATATGGCTCGTACCATGTTGTGCGAATCGGATCTACCAAAGTACTTTTGGGCTGAAGCAATAAATACTGCTTGTCATATTTTAAACCGTGCTTTAGTTAGATCTATCTTAAAGAAAACACCTTATGAGTTGTTGAAAAATAAGAAGCCCAATATAAGCTATTTTCATGTTTTCGGTTGTCGCTGCTTTATTTTAAACAATGGAAAGGACAATCTAAGTAAATTTAGTGCTAAATCAGATGAGGGGATCTTCTTAGGTTATTCCTCATCTAGTAGAGCATACAGGGTCTTCAACAAGAGAACTCTCGTTGTTGAAGAATCCATTCATGTTGTTTTTGATGAAGCTAATGGAGATTCTTCTAGAAAAGAAGAAGATGGTGATGCAGGTATACTTGAAGACAGAATGAAGGAATTCTCCATACAAGACAAACAACATGAGGATGAAATCAAAGAAGATACAATTCAGCAAGATGAAGAAGATCAACCTCCAGCGAGAAATCAAGATCTTCCTAGGGAATGGAGGTATGCACATGGTCATCCAAGGGATCTAATCCTTGGTGATCCTTCACAAGGGATAAGGACAAGATCCTCTTTAAGAAACACTAGTAATTATCTTGCATTCGTTTCACAGATAGAGCCTAAATCACTAGAAGAAGCCGAAAAAGATGAAAATTGGATAAATGCTATGCAAGAGGAATTAAACCAATTTGAAAGAAATCAAGTTTGGACTCTAATGAAAAGACCCCCTAATGTTTCAATTATAGGCACCAAGTGGGTATATAGAAATAAACTAGATGAAGATGGAATAGTAATAAGAAACAAAGCTAGGCTAGTAGCCAAAGGATATAATCAGGAGGAAGGAATAGATTTTGATGAAACTTTTGCTCCTGTTGCTAGGTTAGAGGCTATTAGACTACTTTTGGCATATGCATGCTTCATGGATTTCAAACTCTATCAAATGGATGTAAAAAGTGCCTTTTTAAATGGTTATATAATGGAGGAAGTTTATGTAGGACAACCTCCAGGTTTTGAGAACCACTTACATCCAGATTATGTTTTTAAATTGCATAAAGCATTGTATGGACTTAAGCAAGCCCCTAGGGCATGGTATGAAAGATTAAGTAATTTCTAATTGAAAATAAGTTTAAGAGGAAATGTAGACAAAACCCTCTTCATTAAAAGAAAAGGGAATGACTTATTGCTTGTGCAAATTTATGTGGATGATATAATTTTTGGTGCTACTAATGATAGTCTTTGTCAAGAGTTTGCTAAGCTTATGCAGGGAGAATTTGAAATGAGCATGATGGGTGAGCTCAACTTCTTCCTTGGGCTACAAATAAAACAATCAGAGGAAGGCATCTTCATCAGTCAGTCCAAATACATCAAGGAAATGTTGAAAAGTTCAAGATGAAGGATGCAAAGGAAATCAGCACACCCATGGGCTCAAGTTGCAAGCTTGACAAAGATGAAAAAGGTAAAAGTATAGACTGCAAATTGTACAGAGGTATGATAGGTCTTTACTTTACCTTACTGCTAGTAGACCAGACATATTATTCAGTGTTTGCATGTGTGCTAGATACCAAGCATGTCCTAAGGAATCACACTTGCAAGCTGTTAAAAGAATATTCAGATATCTAGTAGGGACATCTAATGCAGGCTTATGGTATTCTAAACAATCTGATTTAAATTTAATTGCTTATTCCGATGCTGATTTTGCCGGGTGCAAACTCGACAGAAAAAGCACAAGTGGTACTTGTCAATTCTTGGGTGCTAACTTGGTTTCTTGGTTTAGCAAGAAACAGAATTCAGTTGCATTGTCCACAGCTGAGGCTGAGTACATTGCAGCCGGAAGCTGTTGTGCCCAAGTTCTTTGGATTAAGCAACAACTTGAAGATTTTGGTATCAAAATGGACAACATACCAATTAGATGTGATAATACAAGCGCAATTAATTTAACAAAAAATCCTGTCCAACACTCTAAATCAAAACACATAGAGATTAGGCATCACTTTATAAGGGATCATGTGCTGAAAAATGATGTATTGATTGAGTATGTATGCACTGAAAATCAATTGGCCGATATCTTTACAAAGCCCCTTTGTAAAGATAGGTTCAACTTTTTAAGGAATGCTTTGTGCTTGTATGATCCTAACAAATAGATTGAACTTGTAATGCAATGCTTTGTAAGCTCTAGAGATACATATGAATGCTACTCAAACTAATAATACACTTCAAGGTCACATATAGCAAACCTAGTGCCTAATAAGTGAAAAATGAATCTATCAAAGTTAGATGACGAATTGTTTGACTTTCCGGAGGATGGTTACCCTCCCTTGGACTCTTCATGGAGATATTTTCAGAGCCTATTTCATAGGCATTCGAAATTTGGTCAAACATTCCTCATTTCAATATTGATAATTCAAAAATCATTATCAAACTTTTATAGGATGTATTATTGAAGGGAAGGATCACAAGCAAGCTCACTCTATATTCACCAAAAGAAATCACACTGATTATTGTGGTTGAATAAATAAATTGGGAAAAGATAGAAATCATTCTGAAATTTTTCAGTGCCGGAGACGTCTCTGGCAAATCACAGAGACGTCCCCCGGCGAGACGTCTCGCATTAGTCGCGGAGACGTCTCGGGGACCGAATGAAAGTTTTTAAATTAGGTCGAAACAGCTCGAGCCGTCCCGAGCTGCCTTCCTTCGTCCCCAACGAAAACAAAACCCTAGCCTCCATCTCTCCACCACAAACCGAACCAAAATCTCTCCCCATTTCCCTAGATTTCCAATCCATGGCACCTAAGAAAGCTAGGCGAACGGGTGGGAGGCGTCCTAGGGTAGCGAACGACGACGAGGAACGGAGGGAAGAGCCCTCCGCGCCGTCTCCTCCGGTTGCTCCGCCAACCGTGACCCTCCTGTGCGAATCGCACAGTAACCACAGGTAGATATAGATTTCAGTTTCTAGCTAGTGAGGGGTTCTCTATTGGAGAGAGACTCCGTGCCCAAGGTTGGGAACACCTATGTTCCCTAAATATGTCAACCTATCCCGGCCTAGTGAGAGAAATGTTTAGCAATATGGCCTTAGGGACTCGGGGTACACCGGATATGTCCGAGGCACATTGATAGAAATCAATGAGGACATCCTATCTAGCTTGTTACAAATCCCAAATACGGTGAGGCTCCGACCTCACATCCCCAAAGGGAGATTGCCCTAAACCTAATTTTAGGAGAGAGGACTGCGGCCCTTGACATAGTTAAGTCCCAAGACCTCAATGCCGAAATGAGATTGCTTTTGAGCATAGTTAACCGGGTCTTGTTTCCAAAAACCGGTCGCTTCGATTTCGTTTCGGAGCGAGACTTAGCCATCATGCACCACATCTTGCTAGGGATTCCTAAACCTCCCTAGGCTCATGTTGAACTACATCTCCATATGTCATAGGTATTCCAGATTTAGCATACCATATGGGATGGTCTTCACCCTACTGTTCAAACATTTTAAGGTTCCAATTCCTGAAAATGAGCCAGAAAAACCTTTAGAAACACTGACTACTACAATGAGAGCACATTACATAGGATGGAGTTTCACAAGAAAGACGGGTCTTGGGTTAAGGTCTCTAAAAGAAAATCCCAAACCATAGAGCCTGAGATCCAACATCAGGAGCCTGACCACCTCTCTCCTCCACATAGTCCTATGGCCTTTCCTGATGTACCTTCCAGCTCGGCTGGACCATCCACCTCAGTGCCTCCTCCAGTCAGTGGATCATTGTCTTATCAGATGAGCAGATGCACACCCTAGCATCGTGATGTGCCAGCAGATGAGGGAAGAGATGAGATCAATAATCTCTGCTGAGTTAGCTCCCATCCGTACCTCACATGAAGCACTCCTAGAAGAATTGAAGGAAATCAAAGTTCAGATAGAAGCTACAGCGTCAGAATTGGTTCGTGTGGCAACAAACCAAACTCTAAGATCAATTGAGATAAGGCTGAATTGAAGACATATCGGATGGTCTTCAAGAGTTGACGAGCCCTGGAGGCAATGTGGGCAGTGTGGCTGCCCAACTTAGAGGAAGGATTGACAGGGCAACTCATGAGTTTGAAGCACTAGTGACAGCCTTCAATCAATCTCAGGGAGATCACTTTAGAACCCTAATGGATTCAATAAATGGATTTATAGAGGCTGCTGCTAGGGCTATTGAGCGTGGTCGCCGGTGAGGGACATTTTGTGGACATCTAGGGTTCATCTTTTTGTAAAACCCTAGGCTTATTTGAAACTTCTTCTTTTGTATTAGCAATCAATACTTGTAATGGCCTTTTATACTTGTAATGTTTTCTTTTTATCCTTGTAATGACTTCAAATGATTGCAATGATATATGAATGTCATACACTTCTTTTGAATCTTGGTGTATGTTTTAATTTGTGATGTGCCATGAGAATGTTCAAATTTGACAATGTGCAACCACTTTACTATTTTGCCAACTTGTCAATGCATATGAAACAGGGGAGCACAACTTGTATTCACTGCATTCAAAAGGTCTGAAATGAATTCCAAACCAAAGGGGGAGTAAAATGAATGCTGAATTCATGGATGGCAATAACTTGGAAATCATTGATTGTTTCATTATAATATGAATGCTGAATTCTAATAGGCATCGCATTTTTAGGTACCTAAGGAAAATTTGTCCCCTTCATTGTTGATGACAAAAAGGGGAGTAGAACCAATATATGTAAAATACAAAATTTACACTCATACTTAAAAGTTGAATTAGAAAAGATAAAATTGAAGAATATTGGCTTTAAGACAATTGCCCTTCTGGAAAAGAAAGGGGAGTCAAAAGTATTTAGCTTTCAATTGTCTTTAGCATCAATTTCATTAATTTACATTTTAACTTGATTCAAATCCAGTTGATATGCCAAAATTGCTCAAGAGCTACTAAGATCAATACTTATGCATAAGGATAGAACTGAAAGTTGACTATATTGAATTATGCACACTGTATCTAGCTCTAACCAAAACATAATACTTGTACATCTGAACAAATACTGTGTATATGTTTAAATTTTAAATTTTGCATATACTCAGTGTTTCATCATCAAAAAGGGGGAGATTGTTGACCCCCTAATGGATTTTGATGAATACAAAACACTAGAGTATAATTCCCTTTATATTAACAATTTATTTGAGGATTTCAGGTGTTTAACTAAGAATATTGTTAAGAATTGTCAAGGCATGTTCCCATATTTTTCAAGGATTTATTGAAGATTTTTTGAGATAAAGAAAACAGATCAGGGACAGCCGAGACGTCTCCGGTTTGTCCCAGAGACGTCTCTGGCACGAAGAGGAAGAATGGCACGTCTGGAGACGTCCCCGGCACCTGGCGAGGCGTCTCGCAGGGTCGGAGTCGTCGTCGGAGTCGACTCCCGACTCTGCGGAGTCGACTCTCTCAGAGACGGCAGAAAGGCCGATTTCAAAGGATGCGCGCGAGTCGTCTCCGAAGGACGCGGAGTCGTCCCCACGCATAAAAGACAAACATCCCGAGACGTCCCCAGAAAGCGCGGAGTCGACTCTCTCAGGGATTCCAGAGGACTTGTTTTTCGTTGATAAAACTACGGAGTCGTCCCCGACGTCGCGGAGTCGTCCCCATGCAAAAAGCGCAACATCCCGAGACGTCCCCGTAAAGTGCCGAGCCGACTCTCTCAGAAAAACAGAAAAAAAGCATTCAAGCTGTTCTTCTTCAGAGACGTCCCCGTAAAGCGCCGAGTCGACTCCAAACATCGTCAAAAGAATTTTTATACAGCCGAGACGTCTCGCGTTCAAGCGGAGACGTCTCCGGAGCGCCTGGGACGCGACTGACACACTTTTGCAGGTTTGTTTGAATTTCAAACGGTAATATCTTTGTGTCTAACGGATCTATTGCTTGTAGGGCTATAAAAGGGAGCTTTTAAGTGCCTTTAAAATCACTCACCAACAAACACAAGATCATTCAAGAGAGAAGAAAGAGAAAGAGGTTCAAGGGAGTTGCTTTCAAGAGGAAAATCAAGTGCATTCAAGTTTTCCCATCTGATTTCGTGCTCAACTACTCACTCCCACTCGGCATTCAAAGCTCGCATTCAAGCAACGTGATCCACATCGGAAGAACCACCATCACCCACGCTTCCAACGGCAAAAAGGGTTCTTCCGGTTTTGTTGTTTTTCATTGTATATTTGCTTTCATAAGAGCTTTCAAATCTTTGTAAAACATTTGATTATTGTGCTTGTTCCAGTCAAGGGACTTGGAACAAGGGATAGGCGTCCCAAGCCTAGGTTAAATTGGGGATTGTAGGGTTCGTTGTTAGCCCGGGGTAAAACAACGAGTTGGGTAGTGCACTCGGAAAACTACCGGACTGTAATCGCTGATTATAGTAAAATTCCCAAAGGTGTTTGGGGAGTGGATGTAGGAGCAGTGGAAGCTCCGAACCACTATAAATCTTTGTGTTTGCGATTGACTGTGCTTATAACTCTATCTTTACTTTAGCACATACACTTGTGTGTCTTGTTTTAATTAGACAAAAAGTTTTAAAACACCCAATTCACCCCCTCTTGGGTGACCATCTCTGGGCAACAATTATGATCTAGTCCTCATTCTTCTAGCATAAGTGGCGAGGGGAGGTCGAGCCTGATGGAACTGAGTCTGGCGTGGACCTCGCTGAGCTGGATGACTCTGTGCCGAAACCTCCGACTCAGCTGCTCGGGGCACAGATGGATCGTGAGCCTCTCTCTCTCTATAATGCTCCCACCTGCTCTCTAAGATCTCTAATC
Source organism: Phoenix dactylifera (assembly GCF_009389715.1). Taxonomy (NCBI): domain Eukaryota; kingdom Viridiplantae; phylum Streptophyta; class Magnoliopsida; order Arecales; family Arecaceae; genus Phoenix; species Phoenix dactylifera. The sequence continues at coordinate 57,220 of NW_024068927.1, read as the reverse complement.
TCAGCAGTCATAATGTCCATCCTGCTCGTCAACCCATCAGAGAGAGTCCTCACCTGAGCTGACACAAGCTCAGTCATCCTACTCCAAAACTTCTCTGTGCACCCTGTAGGTACGGATGACGACGGTCCAGCCTCTGAAGGTGCCGTAGGATGATCCTCAGGTACCTCAGCCTCAGGGATGGGGTCTCCGACCTCTAGTGCATCACCCTCCGGTGCATGTATCCCTGCTCCTCCATGCACCCACTGCTCGTTCACCTTCTCATAACCCATGCGAACTAGAGACCGTGCAGTGTAAGTGTCAGTGAATAATAGATGTCTGGAGATCTCTCCCTCTACAGATATGTCATGCTGTTGGAAGACCAGGGTGAGTATTATACCATAGGGCAGTGAAACTCTCGACTTGCATATAGCCTCTCTCATCCGCCTGATCATCATAGCTGGGAGGGTGTTCAGGGGAATGCCCTAAATGACGTGCTTCATAATGACCAAATCTCGCTCAGATATGTGATCAAATCTTCCACTTTTCGAAAACAAAATCCGACCTATGAAGTTGTGCAACAACCTCATCTCAGCTGATAGAGAGCTAGCTATCACATTTTTAAAATAGTCAAAATCATCTCTGCTGACCCAAAGATTGATTTTGATGATCATAAAATCTTGAAGTATAATTACTAATGTTTGTGTTGCAAGAAGAAAGATATTTATTTTGCAAGAAACATAACAAATTGGAAGAATAGAAGAAGGCCTCAAAAACTCTCAAAAAGTTGAAAGAAAGTTATACTTCATTGGCCCAAGTTTTAAGTTCAAAGGATTCAAGTTGGAGGAGCAAATTCAAATAAAGATTCAAAAGAATAGTCTTCGAGTCGACTTCTGGAAGTTCAGAGTCGACTCTAGCACTCTGGAGTTTCAAGGAACAGTGCTCGAGTCGACTCCGAGACTCTGCGAGTCGACTCCGACTGAAAATAGACAAAAAGACAGAGAGTTGATTTTCAGCGCTACAGTGCTCGAGTCGACTCCTACTTCAGCGCTACAGTGCTCGAGTCGACTTTCAGCTACAGTGCCGGCAGACTCCTATTCACGAGTTGACTCCTGCTTCAGCCAAGTCGACTCGAGCACGCTGGGAAGAATAACGGCTAGTTTTTTCTCAACTCCAACGGCTCTATTTTTGTCTCTAATGGCTAGATCATTGTTCCCACATCATCCAAAACTATAAAATCAAAGAAAGAGCTAGGGAAGAAGTTAAGGAAGTGGGAGAACATAGGGAAAAGAGATTTCAAAGATATTTCAAGAGAAACCTCCCCAAAGCACAAAAGGGCCATTCAAAGCAAAAGAGAGAGAAGGAGAGCATCTTAGTGAATCCCAAGGCTTCCTCTCCAACTGTGTGCTGCTTCAGTGATCCTCTACCTCGTGCGAAATCAGAAGAGGGTCAAGTAAAGAAGAAGCCGAGTTCCTTCATTTACAAAACTTGTTTGAGGGCTTCTTCTCTTTACTCTATTTGTTTACACTGTTATATCTGCTTGTTTAAGAAACTTGTATTTGTTTTAAACTCTTGTTCTAATATCTTGTAACTTGATTCAATCAAGGGATTGAATCAAGGGGTTAAGGTTTGTTGGTGAGCCAAAGAAAAAACGGTGTAAGGTTGTGGTTGGTGAACCGAAAAAAACCAATTGAGTGGTTCTAGTCAGTGAGCCTGTGAAAACCGATCGAGTTCGTTGTGATCTCGTAAAAACAACAAGTAAGGTTGTGAGCTTGTAAAACAACCAGCTGCAATCTGAGGGATTATAGTGAAATTTCCAAGAGGTCTTGGGGAGTGGATGTAGGTGCTGGGGTGCACCGAACCACTATACGTTTGTTATGTTTGTGATGCTTTCTTTCATTGTTTAATTTTCTCACTTACTTACTTAGATAAATATCTAGTTGAATTGCTTGCTTAACTCTTATCCGCCCATCCTTTAGTTGCAAGTATATTCAAATTGTTTAATCAAGTTTCATTTAATAAAACTATATTAAGATTCATTGTATTGAAATGCTTGCTTGGAGAAATCTAGACTAATTGTTTATTGAGTCCGCTGTTTAATAGTTTTAATCTTGATCAGGTTAGAACCAAACTGTTGCTAAGTTTAAATTCCACTGTGCATCTATACAACTTAGCTTAATTGATTGAAAAGTTTAGAAGTAGTTGAAAAGTTTTAAACCCAATTCAGCCCCCCTCTTGGGTTGTATCTACTGGGCAACAAGTGGTATCAGAGCAGGTGCTCTAAGGTTAATTGTTGATCTCACGATCAAGAGCCAAAGATCATGACAACTCAAATAGATAGTTTTCTAGGAGAGGGACAATTAATTGATAGACATCCACTATTTAATGGCATAAACTACACATATTGGAAAGCATGCATACGCATTTTTATTCAATTACAAAACTATAATTTATGGAATATCATAATAAATGACTTTCACACACTCTCTCAAGCTATTAATGAAAAAGATTTAGCACAATTGAATGCTAATGCTATGAATATACTATATTGTGCTATCCATGAAACTATATTTAATAAGATTTCTGCATGCTTATCTGCTAAAGAAATCTGCGATACTTTAAAAAATATTTATGATAAATTTCAGATTAGCTCACATGTGCTTTAATTACATACTAACAGTGAGATTGCAGAAAAAGATGTTGAATCTTCCACATCAGCCAAGTCGACTCCTAGTTTGTCCGAGTCGACTTCCAGAAGAAAACAGTTTGAAAGGCAGAGACTCAGTCTCGGAGACCCTGTGAACGAATCGACTCCAAGTGTTTCAGAGTCGACCCCCAAGTTAGACGAGTCGACTCCAACAAAGCCCGAGTCGACTCCGAGGCAGAACAGTTCAAAAGACAGAGAATCAATTTTTCGGTCTCTGAGAATGAGACGTCTTCCGAAGATCTCGAGTCACCTCTCAAGTCAGCCGAGTCGACTCCAAGTAAACCCGAGTCGACTCGAGGAAGAAAGAACAACAAATAAAAAATTCGATGATGAAAACAAGAATCCATTCCCAAACACCGAAAAATTCAAAAGCTTCCTAAAGACAAAGAAGAAGAGGAAGCAAGAAGAAAGAAAGAGATAAAAAGCAAGAAAGCCTGGACCAAGGAAGAGTCAAGCAAGAAAATAAAAGTTAGGAGCAAAAATGATGATATTAGCTCCAAAGAACTACAAGAGGTAACTAACTTGTGCTTTATGGCACAAGAAGATAAAGTAAAATCTGAATCTAATCTTACACCAAATGAATTTCATGAAGAATATTCTTATGATGAACTATTAAATGCTTTTCATAATTTGTATGATGAATGTAGAAAATTAGCTATGAAAAATAATTGTGGAGTGATTGATTAAAACCCCTATTTGATTTGATGAGCTCAAAGCATTTGAGCATATCTTATATTTACTAATGAATTCAATTAAGTATTTCAGTGAAAATCGTGTCTAAGTGTTTCTAGACTTGGTTCAAGATATTTTGGATAAGGTATGAAGTCAGTTTGAACCAAAGTCTGAGACTCGAGTCAACTCCAGGATATTACGAGTCGACTCCAAGCGTATCAGAATCACTGGCACGGGCTCGAGTCGACTCTAGACCAGTACGAGTCGACTCCGACTGAGAACAGACAGACGAACAGAAAGCATCAACTTAAAACCTGTCAGCGAGTCGACTCCTGAAGTGCGCGAGTCGACTCCGATGCTTACCGAGTCGACTCCGGAATAATATGAGTCGACTCTAAGAAGCTACAGACAGAAAAGTCAGAGAGCGTTATTTCGACCCTGAGATTCGAGTCGACTCCTGTGGAACGCGAGTCGACTCCGATGGTTGGCAGGTCGACTCCAAAGAAAGCGAGAGTCGACTCTCAGTGGTACACAAAGAAAAAGTCAGAGAGGAGTTTTCGGAAACTGAGAGCCGAGTCGACTCCAGAGAAGTTCGAGTCGACTCCAAGACTGGACGAGCCAAAAGACAGAAGATCGGGAGTTCGGGCTCTGAGCGCCGAGTCGACTCCCAGGATTATCGAGTCGACTCGAGTGGGCCAAGTTGAAAATTGGCTCCGTGGATTTCATGAGATGAGCCGACTCCGAAAATGCCAAGTCAGCTCCAGAAGTTGGCGAGTCGACTCCGGGTCAAGACGAGTCGACTCCCAGTCGAAGAGGCCACTTTAATTCAAATCTGGAACAGTTGCCGAGTCGACTCCAGAAAAGCATGAGTCGACTCCCGCTACAGCCGAGTCGACTCCTGATCGCGCGAGTCGACTCCGACCCCCCAACGGACATATTGTCAGGTTGTGCAGAGTGTGCAGAACGGGCAGAAAAAGGTCTCTAACGGCTAGTTTCGTGGGGGATGGTTTAAATAGCCACAGAGGACTGTAGCAAGGTAGAGAAGCACCATTTCATTCAAAGAGATCAAGCTTTCATTCTCTGCAAGTTGGTTTTCAACGAAAAGAGGGAAGAGCGGCATTAACTCCATCCAACTTCCTCTTTCCAGCATTTAAAGAAGCCTCCTCCTGCATTCAAGTCGACCAGACATTCAAGAGGAGACCCGAAGCTCAAGAAGCCCTACTCAACACCAACTCAAACGTGTTTGAGGGCTTCTAACCTCTCTTCAGTTTATATTGTTATTTATCTGCTTTTGAGAAGCTTTATTTTCTGTTTGTCCCTTTTATTTACATCTTGTCTTTGCTTGGTTCAATCGGGGGATTGAATCAAGGTATAGAGGTTGGTTGGTGAGCCGAGTGTAAAACCAACGTGTATAAGGGTTCGATTGTGATCCCGGAAAAACAATCGGGGTGGTTCTAGTCGGTGAGCCAGGGAAAACCGACCGAGTTCGTTGTGAGCTCGTAAAACAACAAGTTTGGTTGTGAGCTTGTAAAATAACCGGCTGTAATCGAAGGGGTTATAGTGAATTCCCAAGTGAGACTTGGGGAGTGGACGTAGGAGCAAGGGTTAGCTCCGAACCACTATAAAACATTGTGTTTGTGATTGATTGTCTCTCTCTATTTCTCTCATTTCATTCACAGCACATATAAACGAATCAATCATCACGCTAAAGCATTAATTAGTCATCCACAAACGTTTTAAATAGCTAAATTATTTTAAAACCCAATTCACCCCCCCTCTTGGGTTGTCTATCTGGGCAACAAGTGGTATCAGAGCCTAAACTCTTCTACCCTAAGAGTCAAAGATCAAATGACAACCCCATTTGGATCTTCCCACATCGAGGGTCAGTCCACCCAAAGACCCTGTTGCCCAGATAGACAACCCAAGAGGGGGGTGAATTGGGTTTTAAAATAATTTGCTATTTAAAACGATGTGGATAAGTAATTAAAACTATTGCAAGTTATTTAATTAATTACTATGTGCTGTGAGTGATATGAAAGGAAGAAGAAGAGAGACACAATCACAAACACCAAGTTTTATAGTGGTTCGGAGCTAACCCTTGCTCCTACGTCCACTCCCCAAGTCTCACTTGGGAATTCACTATAACCCCCTTGGATTACAGCCGGTTGTTTTCCAAGCTCACAACCAAACTTGTTGTTTTACGAGCTCACAACGAACTCGGTCGGTTTTCCCAGGCTCACCGACTAGAACCACCCCGATTGTTTTTCCGGGATCACAATCGAACCCTTACACACGTTGGTTTTACACTCGGCTCACCAACCAACCTCAATCCCTTGATTCAATCCCCGATTGAACCAAGCAAATACAAGTGTAAATAAAAGAAAAACAGAAAAATACAGCTTCTCAAAAGCAGATAAAAACAATATGAACAATAAGAGTTAAGAAGCCTCAAACGCTTTTAAGTTGGAGAAGAGGAATGGCTTCTTAAACTTCTGGTCTCCTCTTGAGTGAGTAGTCGACTTGAATGCAGGAGGAGAAGGCTTTAATTGCTGGGAAGATGTAGGTGGATGCAGTAAATGCAGATCTTCCTCTTTTTCGTTGAAGAACACGTTGCAGAGCTTGAATGCTTGATTAGTTGGAGTGGAATGGTTGTTCTCTGCTTGCTACAGTCTTCTGTGGCTATTTAAACCAACCCCACGGAAACTAGCCGTTAGAGAGCTTTTTCTGCCCGTTCTGCACACTCTGCGCAGCCTGACAATGTGTCCGTTGGTGGGTTGAGTCGACTCGCGCGATCAGGAGTCGACTCGGCTGTAGCGGGAGTCGACTCAAGCTTTTCCGGAGTCGACTCGGCAACTGTTCCAATTTGAATTAAAGTTGCCTTCGACTGGGAGGTCGACTCGTCTTGACCGGAGTCGACTCGCCAACTTCTGGAGCTGACTTGGCTTTTCGGAGTCGGCTCATCCATGAGTCCGTGGATATTTTGAATTTGTCCACTCGAGTCGACTCGACTCCTGGGAGTCGACTCGCTCAGAGCCCGAACTCCCGATATCTCTGTCTTTTGGCTCGTCCAGTCTTGGAGTCGACTCGAACTTCCTCGGAGTCGACTCGGCTCTCAGTTTCCGAAACTTGGTCTTCTGCCTTTTTGATGTGAAGCTGCCTTGGAGTCGACTCTAGCTGTCTGGGAGTCGACTCGAATCTCAGAGGCAGTAACTTGGTCTTCTGTCTTGTGGTCGCGGAGTCTCGGAGTCGACTCGCGTATTGCGGGAGTCGACTCGAATCTCAGAGTCCGAAAAATGCTCTCTGACTTTTTCTTGTGTTCCTCTGAGAGTCGACTCTCACTTCTTTGGAGTCGACTTGCCAACCATCGGAGTCGACTCGCGTTCCACTGGAGTCGACTCGAATCTCAGACCCGAAAACTGCTCTCTGACTTTTCTGTGTCCTCTTGGAGTCGACTCTTACTTCCTGGAGTCGACTCGGTGAACATGGAGTCGACTCGCGCACTTCGGGAGTCGACTCGTTGACAGGTTTGAGTTGAAGCTTTCTGTTCGTCTGTCTGTTCTCAGTCGGAGTCGACTCGTACGATCGGAGTCGACTCGAGCCGTGCCAGTGAACTTGATACGCTTGGAGTCGACTCGTGATACTCTGGAGTCGACTCGAGTCTCAGACTTTGGTTCAAGCTGACTTCTTAACTTATCCAAAATATGAACCAAGTCTGAGACACTTAGAAAGATTTTCACTGAAACACTTAATTGAATTCATTAGTAAACAAGAAATATACTCAAATGCTTTGAGCTCATCAAAATCAAATAGGGTTTTAATCAATCACTCCACAATCTCCCCCTTTTTGATGATGACAAAACATTGAGTATATGTAAAGTGAATTGCACAATAAACAATGAAATAAAATCCATAAATGAATTCAAATGTCTGGTAATTCAATTTATCCAAGCTTGAAAGGAGTGAAACAATAAATTTCGGAGTTAAAGCTCCCCCTTTCATTTGGAATTATATAAGCCTTCATATTATGCAATCAATTGTTTGGCTTATATTCATTAATGATTTAGCTTTGTTAAAATTCAGATTCTCCCCCTCAACATATGCATTCTACTTGTTTTGATTCTTTGAATTTCCTTTTAATGCTTTGAAGTTTTTGAACTGAATTTTGGTTTTTAGAGGGAAAATCTGTCAATTTGTTCTTGAGTAGGATTCAGCTAATCTCCGAATATCCCTTGAATAGATTCTGGAGATTACTCCATTAGGAGCCCCAAAAGAGAGATAATGAGCCTCGAGGTACCGAATCCACTTAGAACAAATTTGTGTGTTTTAAGAGTTTATCTTTTTATTTTTGATTTCTTTCATTGATTCCTTTTACATATTTTATACATATTTCTCCCCCTTTTACATATTTTATACATATTTCTCCCCCTTTTTGTCATCATATCAAAAAGGAGGTAATCAGAACACACAATCAAACATAGATCAAAAGGCACATATTGAAGAAAAATGCGGCTACTCATTGTATTAATTTGTATGTAAGTACATTTCAGAATACAATAAGTAAGTAAAGCAATACATGTCAAACAAAAACAAAAAGTAGCTAGTCTCCTCGAGGATGTAGCTCCTCCTCTCGAGGATGTATCTCCTCGAGGCATGCGCTCCACGAGTGATTGGACCGCATTGGTGACGTTCTCTAGCTGGCGAATGATGGCCTGGATGGCCCTGCTCTGTGTCGTATCCAGCTCGAGTACCGACTTCTGCAGTCCGTCCAGCTTGTCGATGAGCACATTCGACAAGCGCTCGGCCCCTGTAGTGGTTCACATGTCGGCCGATGTCATCCCGCATCTGTCGAGTGGTGCTCGTGACCTCACTCATGCTATGGAACTGGGCCTGACCAAGGTCCTCATGTGATCTCTTGCCGCACCTCAGCCGTCATGTCAGTCACGGCTGTCAGGAAGGGACCAACGCTGGAAGGTGCAGGAGAGGGAGTAGGCACGAACCTCGGAGCTCCCGAAGCAACTCATCCCTCAGATCTGGACTATCTCCTGCCGCAGCTCCCGGAGCTGCTCAGATCAATGCGGACCTCCATGGGTGTGGAGCGAGGAGGGTCCGGCAGGTGGTAGGAGCAGGAAGTGGATGGAAGTCTGGTGGTCTGGAAAGTCTGGGTAGTCTGAATCGGGCTCAGGACTGGGGAAGGTCTGGTGGTCTGTGTGGTGAGGAGACTTCCTAACCCAATCCCTCTCTCTTCCGAAACCCCATCCTGTGTAGGGTCCCTGCACGCGTGCGATCAGTCCATCGCAATGCGCGAAAGGGTTCCCCCTCAGGAATGGAATCTCGTACTCCCTAAACAGAAGGTGAATATCATGCCGTATGGGAGGGTGAGCCTAGGTCTATCTAGGGGCTCACACATATACTATAGATGAGTTTGGGGAAGTTGATTGGGGTGTCCTGAAGATATAAACATAAGAGCTAGGTCTCTCTCATTTACAAAATCAAATCTCCCTGTCTTAGGGAAGATGGACCTAGACAATATACTCAAGAGGATCCGCACCTCAATCGGTAGTGAGCTAGCGGATACCTCGTCTAGAGGTGACTGGGGTGGATGCCCTAGAACGGCCGTAAGGGCCTCAACCCTGTCCTCAGGGTGTGTGGGAGCCACCCCTACTATGGAAGGTGGAGGATGTGGGCAATAAGATCCTCCGTAACAAACAGAGGGACACCGGCTACTGTGCCCTCGATACCCCCATCTCCCCGATGGACGGTACCGTAGAACTCTCTAACAAGGCCAGGGTATGTGGGGAGATCTAAGTGAGGAAGTACTCTAAGCCCTGGCCCTAAGTCTATCACCTATGGTGAACCCTTCCCGGGAGAGATAGTCGAAGTCGACATATCTCCCGGTGGTGACGGCCTTCCCGGCCAATGGCCTCGCGGGAACCGCCCTAGGCGGGGAACGAGCCGGAGGTGGTTGCCTCGCGGGATCGTGCCGCGCCTTGGAGCGCCGCTCGGGACCGGCCTCGGGTCGGGACCTCTTCCGGACTACGGTCTTACGCGGCATATGACCTAAAATGAAAAACCTAAGGACGGAGAAAGGTCGACGGAGAGCTTGGGACGACCGGGGGCGACCTAGGAAGGGAGGGAAAACCAAGACCGGTGAAGATCGACGGAAAAGGTTGGAGACGATCGGGGACGACCTAGGAGTCGGCTCTAGGGCTTTGAACAGTGGCGGCTTGAGAGAAAAGTGTTTTCGAAACGACAAATCTAGGGTTAAAAAGTCGGATCCCGACTGCGAGTCGACTCCACTGAGTCGCGAGTCGACTCGACCTCGAGTCGACTCCAGAATATGCGCGAGTCGACTCTCCTTATGCGCCTGTAGACCTCGAGTCGACTCCCGACTATATGCGAGTCGACTCCCCCTCTGCTGCCATCTTTGCGAGTCGACTCCCGCAAATGCGCGAGTCGACTCCCCCTTAGGAGCCGACTCTGAAACTTACTCGAGTCGTCTCTAACTTTGGCACGCACCTAAAAATCATGCTATAATCGTGCCAAATGAGGGAAAACACTAAAGTATGATCTGATTTGATGATCATTGAAAAGAAACTCTATTTTAACCACAATCTAATCATCAAAATCAATGAATCTAGTGGAAACTACCACTAGGATGGATCAATCACTCCTAATCCCCTCCTAAGCACACTAAACCTCTCTTCACTTAGGGGTTTTGTAAAAATATCTGCTAATTGATCATCAGTACAAACAAATTGGAGTGTCACATCACCATTCAATACATGATCTCTTATGAAGTGATGTCTTATCTCAATGTGTTTAGTTCTTGAATGCTGAATTGGATTTTTAGTTAGATTAATGGCACTTGTATTATCACAATTAATGGGAATTTTATCTTGTTTAATGCCATAATCTTCTATTGTTGTTTAATCCACAAGATTTGAGCACAACAACTCCCGGCTGCAACATATTCAGCTTCAGCAGTAGATAATGCAACCGAGTTTTGTTTCTTGCTAAACCATGAGATAAGGTTTTCTCCTAGAAATTGACACGACCCGCTGGTACTTTTTCTATCAAGCTTACATCCAGCGAAGTCTGAATCTGTGTATCCTATTAAGTTTAGGCTAGATTCTTTAGAGTACCATAGCCCTATATTCTTAGTTCCTATTAAGTATTTAAAAATTCTCTTAACTGCAACTAGATGTGATTCTTTAGGATTAGCCTGATATCTAGCACACATGCAAACACTAAACATAATATCAGGTCTACTTGCAGTAAGATACAATAAGGATCCTATCATACCTCTATAAAGTTTTGATCTACAGATTTACCTGATTCATCTTGGTCTAATTTGCATGATGAGCTCATGGGGGTGCTGATTGACTTGTTTCCCTCCATATCAAACTTCTTGAGCATCTCCTTGATATATTTGGCTTGATTGATGAAGATGCCTCCTTCAGACTGTTTGATTTGAAGCCCGAGGAAGTAGTTCAGCTCTCCCATCATGCTCATCTCAAATTCACTCTGCATCAAATCAGCAAATTCTTCGCAGAGGCGATTGTTAGTAGCACCGAAAATGATATCATCAACATAAATCTGTACTAATAACATATCTTTGTTTTGCTTTTTCAGAAATAGGTTGTATCTACATTTCCCTAGAGAATTCATGTTCTAATAGGAATTTGCTAAGCCTCTCATACCATGCTCTAGGTGCTTGTTTTAAACCATAAAGTGCTTTGTTCAGTTTATATACATGATTAGGGTATTGATGATTTTCAAAACCAGGAGGTTGTTCTACATATACCTCCTCATTAATATACCCATTTAAAAATGCACTTTTTACATCCATTTGAAATAGTTTGAAGTCCTTAGAGCATGCATATGCTAATAATATCTAATAGCCTCAAGTCTAGCTACAGGAGCAAAGGTTTCATCAAAATCTATACCTTCTTCTTGATTATAACCCTTTGCTACTAGTCTAGCCTTATTCCTTATAACAATTCCATTTTCATCAAGTTTATTTTTATAAATCCATTTAGTACCTATAATTGGATATTCAGAAGGTCTCTCTACTAGATTCCATACCTTGTTTCTAGTAAATTGGTTTAATTCTTCTTGCATTGCATTTATCCAATTTACATCATTTTCGGCTTCTTCTATGTGTTTGGGCTCAAAGTGTGAGACAAAAGCTAGATGGTTATTTAAATTTCTAAGGGATGCTCTAGTCCTAACCGGTTGAGATGGATCATCTAGAATTAGTTCCTTAGGATGCCCGTGAGCATACCTCCAAGCTTTAGTTAGCCCATGATCCACAATAGCCTCTTGGCTTGATGATGCCTTCACTCAACTTTTGATTATCATCTTGTAATGCCATCTCATCTATCTTTTCTTCAAGAATTTCAACATCATCATCAAAATTAACTTTCTTACTAGAGGAGATGTCACTAGAGTCATCAAATACAACATGTATAGATTCTTCTATAACTAAGGTTCTTTTATTAAAGACTCTATAGGCTTTACTAGTTGTAGAGTAACCTAAGAATATTCCTCATCAGATTTAGAGTCAAATTTACCTAGATTATCTTTCCCATTATTATGAACAAAACACCTACATCCAAAAACATGAAAGTAATTAACTTTTGGTTTTCTGTTTTTCCAAAGTTCATAAGGTGTTTTCTTTATGATGGGTCTAAAAAACTCTATTTAATATATGACAAGAAGTATTAATGGCTTCTCCCCAAAAGTACTTAGGGAGGTTACTTTCACATAACATAGTTCTAGCCATTTCCTCTAGAGTTCTATTTTTCCTTTCCACAACTCCATTTTGTTGTGGTGTCCTAGGTGCAGAAAAATTATGGGTTATCCCCTTTTTACTACAAAACTCAAATGACTGATTTTCGAATTCGGTACCATGGTCACTTCTAATAGCTATTACTGAAGATCTCTAGCATTGGTTACTTCTTATGGAATTTCTTAAAAACAGAAAATGCTTGATCCTTATGTGCTAGGAACATGACCCATGTGTACCTAGATAATCATCTACAATAACTAGACCATATTTATTTCCACCTAGGCTTGTTGTTCTAGTTGGTCCGAATAGGTCCATGTGTAATAATTCTAGAGGCCTAGAGGTAGAGACACATTTTATGGATTTAAATGAGTTCCTAGATTGTTTGCCAAATTGACATGCTTCACATATTTTGTTCTTTTCAAATTTTAATTTTGGCAAACCTATCACGGAATCTCTTTTAACTAGTTTAGTTATTGTGTCCATGCTTGCATGACCTAACTTACGGTGCCATAACCAACTAGCATCATTATCTTTAGTTTCATTAACAACTAAACATTGGTTATGTTTTGCAAGATCTTCTAGGTCTACAACATATACATTTCCACGTCTAATTCCTTTAAAAACTAAACTATTGTCATTAGGGTTTGTTATAATGCATAGTGATGGTTTAAACATAACATCATACCCTTTATCACATAATTGACTAATGCTTAAAAGTTATGCTTAAGACCATCAACATATCTAACATTATCAATAAAAGTAGAAGGGGTGATTTGAACTTTACCAATACCAATGATGTGACCTTGGTTGTTGTCTCCAAAAGTCACAGCACCTCCCTTCTTAGCTTCAAGGGTGAAAAATTGATCCTTGTCACCCGTCATGTGCCTTGAGCAGCCACTATCCAAATACCAGCAGTTTTTGTTGACCTTGGCTGCAAGACACTCCTACACAAGCAAATCATGTCATTTAGGTACCCAAGTTTTCTTGGGTCCTTCATGGTTAGTCAAGTTGGTTCCTTTTGGAACCCATACCCTTTTAATTTTCTTTTTGTTTTACCTTTCCTAAAATTACACACATTTGCTTTATGACCTATAGTTCCACAACAAAAGCAGGTTATTTTCTTAGTTTTAGTTTCCCAGCTTTAACAAAGAAGTTACTAAGAAGTTTTTGTTTATTTCTTGGTTTATATCCTAAACCCGCTTTATTAAATACTGCTCGTTGACTATTGAGTATCATATTTAACTTTTCAGAACTATATGTAAATTTTTCAACTAAGGGTTTGTATTTGTTAAGTTCTTTAGTTAGTGTTTGATTTTCTGCTTTTAGATCATTTAGTTCTTTTGTGAGATCCTTGTTTAAGATTTGTTTATGGTTTTTAAGTTCTGAAAATTCCTTAGTTAGTTTTTCATTATCTTTAGTTAAGGTATTAGTCTTTTGAGTTAAAAGTTGGTTGCTTGTCTTAAGTTCTATATTTTCTTTGGTGATTAAATCCTTATCCTTAACTAATTTATCGTATTTATGTAGGTATGATTGATTAGTTATTTTTAGTTCTTTATTCTTAAGATTTATGCCTTATATTCTATCATTAATTCATTAAAGCATCATAAAGTTCATCAAAAGTAAAATCAAGCTGTGTTTCGGAAGTTACCTCATTTTCATTGGCCATGAAGCAGAAATTGGCCTTCTCTTCTTGTTCTCATCCGATGATGAAGGATGATGAGTCGGAGTCGGATAGTGGTGACAAGAGCCTTCTTCTTCTTGTACTTGCTCCCTTCTTTCAGTAAGGGCACTCAGCTCTTATGTGACCCGGCTTTTGCACTCGTACACCCAATCCCCTCATTTTCCCTTTCCTTACCTTTGTCCTTGCGGTAGGAATTTGAGGGGCCTCTCCTTTGATGATAGACTTCTTGTGGTTGATGAATTTTTGAACTTGCGCACAAGAAGTGCCTCACCATCATCTTCCTCATGTTCTTCTTCTTCACTGCTGCTACTGCAAGATAAGTCCTTGTTAGATGAAGTAGATTTAGAGCTATTACCTTTTTCTTATGGGAGGACTCTTCCTCGTTGTGTTGTTTCATGGTTAGCTCGTGCGTCATTAGGGATCCAAGAAGCTCCTCAAGTGGTAACTTGTTCAAGTCCTTGGCTTCTTGGATTGCCGTCACTTTAGCTTCCCATGACCTTGGTAGACACCGAAGGATTTTCCTGACAAGCTCACTGTTAGTATAGTTCTTGCCAAGGCTTTTTAGGCCATTGACAATGTCAGTAAACCTAGTGAACATGCATGTGATTGTTTCATTAGAATCCATTTTAAATAGTTCATACTTATGAACCAATATATTTATTTTGGATTCTTTGACTTGATTCGTGCCCTCATGGGTCACTTCAAGTCTGTCCCAAATCTCTTTTGCAGAATTGCAAGTAGAGACCCTATTGAATTCATTTCTATCTAAGGCACATAAAACACATTCATAGCTTTAGAATTTAGTTGTGCCTTTCTCATGTCATGTTCATCCCAATCCTTTTCTAGTTTGGGTACCGTGAACCCTCTACATATATGGATGGGATGTATGGGCCATTTACTACAATGGTCCACATCTCATAGTCTTGGGCTTGGATGAATATTCTCATCCTAGCCTTCCATATGAGTAGTCGGATCCATTAAAGAAGGGGGTCTTTGGGTGGACTGACCCTCAATGTGGGAAGATCCAAATGGGGTTGTCATTTGATCTTTTACTCTTGGGTGGAAGAGTTTAGGCTCTGATACCACTTGTTGCCCAGATAGACAACCCAAGAGGGGGGGTGAATTGGGTTTTAAAATAATTTATTTAAAACGATGTGGATGACTAATTAAAACTATTGCAAGTTATTTAATTAATTGCTATGTGCTGTGAGTGATATGAAGGAAGAAGAAAGAGACAAGCAATCACAAACACCAAGTTTTATAGTGGTTCGGAGCTAACCCTTGCTCCTACGTCCACTCCCCAAGTCTCACTTGGGAATTCACTATAACCCCTTGGATTACAGCCGGTTGTTTTCCAAGCTCACAACCAAACTTGTTGTTTTACGAGCTCACAACGAACTCGGTCGGTTTTCCCAGGCTCACCGACTAGAACCACCCCGATTGTTTTCCGGGATCACAATCGAACCCTTACACACGTTGGTTTTACACTCGGCTCACCAACCAACCTCAATCCCTTGATTCAATCCCCGATTGAACCAAGCAAATACAAGTTGTAAATAAAAAGAAACAGAAAATACAGCTTCTCAAAAGCAGATAAAGACAATATGAACAATAAAGAAGTTAAGAAGCCTCAAACGCTTTTAGTTGGAGAAGAGGAATGGCTTCTTAAACTTCTGGTCTCCTCTTGAAGTGTAGTCGACTTGAATGCAGGAGGAGAGGCTTTAATTGCTGGGAAGATGTAGGTGGATGCAGTAAATGCAGATCTTCCTCTTTTTCGTTGAAGAACACGTTGCAGAGCTTGAATGCTTGATTAGTTGGAGTGGAATGGTTGTTCTCTGCCTTGCTACAGTCTTCTGTGGCTATTTAAACCAACCCCCACGGAAACTAGCCGTTAGAGAGCTTTTTCTGCCCGTTCTGCACACTCTGCGCAGCCTGACAATGTGTCCGTTGGTGGGTTGGAGTCGACTCGCGCGATCAGGAGTCGACTCGGCTGTAGCGGGAGTCGACTCAAGCTTTTCCGGAGTCGACTCGGCAACTGTTCCAATTTGAATTAAAGTTGCCTTCACGACTGGGAGTCGACTCGTCTTGACCTGGAGTCGACTCGCCAACTTCTGGAGCTGACTTGGCTTTTCGGAGTCGGCTCATCCACTGAAGTCCGTGGATCCAATTTTGAATTTGTCCACTCGAGTCGACTCGACTGTCCTGGGAGTCGACTCGAATCTCAGAGCCCGAACTCCGATTCTCTGTCTTTTGGCTCGTCCAGTCTTGGAGTCGACTCGAACTTCCTCGGAGTCGACTCGGCTCTCAGTTTCCGAAACTTGGTCTTCTGCCTTTTTGATGTGAAGCTGTCTTGGAGTCGACTCGAGCTGTCTGGGAGTCGACTCGAATCTCAGAGGCAGTAACTTGGTCTTCTGTCTGTTGATGGTCGCGGAGTCTTGGAGTCGACTCGCGTATTGCGGGAGTCGACTCGAATCTCAGAGTCCGAAAATGCTCTCTGACTTTTTCTTGTGTTCCTCTGAGAGTCGACTCTCACCTTCTTTGGAGTCGACTTGCCACCATCGGAGTCGACTCGCGTTCCACTGGAGTCGACTCGAATCTCAGACCCGAAAACTGCTCTCTGACTTTTCTTTGTGTTCCTCTTGGAGTCGACTCTTACTATCCTGGAGTCGACTCGGTGAACATCGGAGTCGACTCGCGCACTTGGGAGTCGACTCGTTGACAGGTTCTGAGTTGAAGCTTTCTGTTCTTCTGTCTGTTCTCAGTCGGAGTCGACTCGTACGATCTGGAGTCGACTCGAGCCCGTGCCAGTGAACTTGATACGCTTGGAGTCGACTCGTGATACTCTGGAGTCGACTCGAGTCTCAGACTTTGGTTCAAGCTGACTTCTTAACTTATCCAAAATTATGAACCAAGTCTTGAGACACTTAGACAAGATTTTCACTGAAACACTTAATTGAATTCATTAGTAAACAAGAAATATACTCAAATGCTTTGAGCTCATCAAAATCAAATAGGGTTTTAATCAATCACTCCACAATCTCCCCCTTTTTGATGATGACAAAACACTGAGTATATGTAAAGTGAATTGCACAATAAACAATGAAATAAAATCCATAAATGAATTCAAATGTCTGGTAATTCAATTTATCCAAGCTTGAAAGGAGTGAAACAATAAATTTCGGAGTTAAAGCTCCCCTTTCATTTGGAATTATATAAGCCTTCATATTATGCAATCAATTGTTTGGCTTATATGTCATTAATGATTTAGCTTGATTAAAATTCAGATTCTCCCCCTCAACATATGCATTCTACTATGTTTTGATTCTTTGAATTTCCTTTTAATGCTTTGAAGTTTTTGAACTGAATTTTGGTTTTTAGAGGGAAAATCTGTCAATTTGTTCTTGAGTAGGATTCAGCTAATCTCCGAATATCCCTTGAATAGATTCTGGAGATTACTCCATTAGGAGCCCCAAAAGAGAGATAATGAGCCTCGAGGTACCGAATCCACTTAGAACAAATTTGTGTGTTTTAAGATTTATCTTTTCATTGATTTTCATTGATTTCTTTTACATATTTTATGCATATTTTTCCCCTTTTACATATTTTATACATATTTCTCCCCCTTTTACATATTATACATATTTCCCCCTTTTTGTCATCATATCAAAAAGGAGGTAATCAAACACACAATCAAACATAGATCAAAAGGCACATTATTGAAGAAAAATGCGGCTACTCATTGTATTAATTTGTATGTAAGTACATTTCAGAATACAATAAGTAACGTAAAGCAATACATGTAAACAAAATACAAAAAGTAGCTACGGTCTCCTCGAGGATGAGGTCCTCCTCTCGAGGATGTATCTCCTCGAGGCATGCGCTCCACGAGTGATTGGACCGCATTGGTCACGTTCTCTAGCTGGCGAATGATGGCCTGGATGGCCCTGCTCTGTGTCGTATCCAGCTCGAGTACTGACTTCTGCAGTCCGTCCAGCTTGTCGATGAGCACATTCGACAAGCGCTCGGCCCCCTGAGTGGTGGTCATGTCACGGCCGATGTCATCCGCATCTGTCGAGTGGTGCTCGTGACCTCACTCATGCTATGGAACTGGGCCTGATCAGGTCCTCATGTTGATCTCTTGCCGCACAGCCGTCATGTCAGTTCACGGCTGTCAGGAAGGGACCAACGCTGCGAAGGTGCAGGAGTGGGAGTAGGCACGAACCCGGAGCTCCCGAAGCAGATCATCCCTCAGTCTCGGACTATCTCCTGCCGCAGCTCCCGGAGCTGCTCAGAGATCCGGACCTCCATGGGTGAGGAGCTGAGGAGGAGGGTCCGGCGGAGGTGGTAGGAGCAGGAGTGGATGGAAGATCTGGTGGTCTGGAAGTCAGAATCGGGCTCAGGACTGGGGAAGGTCTGGTGGTCTGTGGTGAGGGATGACTTCCTAACCCAGATCCCCTCTCTCTTCCGAAACCCCATCCTGTGTAGGGTCCCTGCACGCGTGCGATCAGTCCATCGCAATGCGCGAAAGGGTTCCCCCTCAGGAATGGAAATCTCGTACTCCCTAAACAGAAGGTGAATATCATGCCGTATGGGAGGGTGAGCCTAGGTCTATCTAGGGCTCACACATATACCTATAGATGAGTTTGGGGAAGTTGATTGGGGTGTCCTGAAGAATATAAAACATAAGAGCTAGGTCTCTCTCATTTACAAAATCAAATCTCCCTGTCTTAGGGAAGATGGACCTAGACATATACTCAAGAGGATCGCACCTCAATCGGAAGTGAGCTAGCGGATACCTCGTCTAGAGGTGACTGGGGTGGATGCCCTAGAACGGCCGTAAGGGCCTCAACCCTGTCCTCAGGGTGTGTGGGAGCCACCCCTACTAATGGAAGGTGGAGGATGTGGGCAATAAGATCCTCCGTAACAAACAGAGGGACACCGGCTACTGTGCCCTCGATACCCCATCTCCCCGATGGACGGTACCATAGAACTCTCTAACAAGGCCAGGGTAAGTGGGGAGATCTAAGTGAGGAAGTACTCTAAGCCCTGGCCCTAAGTCTATCACCTATGGTGAACCCTTCCCGGGAGAGATAGTCGAATCGACATATCTCCCGGTGGTGACGGCCTTCCCGGCTAATGGCCTCGCGGGAACCGCCCTAGGCGGGGAACGAGCCGGAGGTGGTTGCCTCGCGGGATCGTGCCGCGCCTTGGAGCGCCGCTCGGGACCGGCCTCGGGTCGGGACCTCTTCCGGACAACGGTCTTACGCGGCATTATGACCTAGACGGAATGAAAAACCTAAAGGACGGAGAAAGTCGACGGAGGAGCTTGGGACCGACCGGGCGACCTAGGAAGGGAGGAAAACCTAAGACCGGTGAAGATCGACGGAAAAGGTTGGAGACGATCGGGACGACCTAGGAGTCGGCTCTAGGGCTTTTGAACAGTGGCGGCTTGAGAGAAAAGTGTTTTCGAAACGACAAATCTAGGGTTAAAAAGTCGGATCCCGACTGCGAGTCGACTCCACTGAGTCGCGAGTCGACTCGACCTCGAGTCGACTCCAGAATATGCGCGAGTCGACTCTCCTTATGCGCCTGTAGACCTCGAGTCGACTCCCGACTATATGCGAGTCGACTCCCCCTCTGCTGCCATCTTTGCGAGTCGACTCCCGCAAATGCGCGAGTCGACTCCCCTTAGGAGCCGACTCTGAAACTTACTCGAGTCGTCTCTAACTTTGGCACGCACCTAAAAATCATGCTATAATCGTGCCAAATGAGGGAAAAACACTAAAGTATGATCTGATTTGATGATCATTGAAAAGAAACTCTATTTTAACCACAATCTAATCATCAAAATCAATGAATCTAGTGGAAACACCACTAGGATGGATCAATCACTCCTAATCCCCTCCTAAGCACACTAAACCTCTCTTCACTTAGGGGTTTTGTAAAAATGTCTGCTAATTGATATCAGTACAAACAAATTGGAGTGTCACATCACCATTCAATACATGATCTCTTATGAAGTGATGTCTTATCTCAATGTGTTTAGTTCTTGAATGCTGAATTGGATTTTTAGTTAGATTAATGGCACTTGTATTATCACAATTAATGGGAATTTTATCTTGTTTAATGCCATAATCTTCTAATTGTTGTTTAATCCACAAGATTTGAGCACAACAACTCCCGGCTGCAACATATTCAGCTTCAGCAGTAGATAATGCAACCGAGTTTTGTTTCTTGCTAAACCATGAGATAAGTTTTCTCCTAGAAATTGACACCCGCTGGTACTTTTTCTATCAAGCTTACATCCAGCGAAGTCTGAATCTGTGTATCCTATTAAGTTTAGGCTAGATTCTTTAGAGTACCATAGCCCTATATTCTTAGTTCCTATTAAGTATTTAAAAATTCTCTTAACTGCAACTAGATGTGATTCTTTAGGATTAGCCTGATATCTAGCACACATGCAAACACTAAACATAATATCAGGTCTACTTGCAGTAAGATACAATAAGGATCCTATCATACCTCTATACAGTTTCTGATCTACAGATTTACCTGATTCATCTTGGTCTAATTTGCATGATGAGCTCATGGGGGTGCTGATTGACTTGTTTCCCTCCATATCAAACTTCTTGAGCATCTCCTTGATATACTTGGCTTGATTGATGAAGATGCCTCCTTCAGACCTGTTTGATTTTGAAGCCCGAGGAAGTAGTTCAGCTCTCCATCATGCTCATCTCAAACTCACTCTGCATCAAATCAGCAAATTCTTCGCAGAGGCGATTGTTAGTAGCACCGAAAATGATATCATCAACATAAATCTGTACTAATACATATCTTTATTTTGCTTTTTCAGAAATAGGGTTGTATCTACATTTCCTTAGAGAATTCATGTTCTAATAGAAATTTTTGCTAAGTCTCTCATACCATGCTCTAGGTGCTTGTTTTAAACCCATAAAGTGCTTTGTTCAGTTTAATTACATGATTAGGGTATTGATGATTTTCAAAACCAGGAGGTTGTTCTACATATACCTCCTCATTAATATACCCATTTAAAAATGCACTTTTTACATCCATTTGAAAAGTTTGAAGTCCTTAGAGCATGCATATGCTAATAATAGTCTAATAGCTCAAGTCTAGCTACAGGAGCAAAGGTTTCATCAAAATCTATACCTTCTTCTTGATTATAACCCTTTGCTACTAGTCTAGCCTTATTCCTTATAACAATTCTATTTTCATCAAGTTTATTTTTATAAATCCATTTCGTGCCTATAATAGGATATTCAGAAGGTCTCTCTATTAGATTCCATACCTTGTTTCTAGTAAATTGGTTTAATTCTTCTTGCATTGCATTTATTCAATTTACATCATTTTCCGGCCTCTTCTATGTGTTTGGGCTCAAAGTGTGAGACAAAAGCTAGATGGTTTTTTAAATTTCTAAGGGATGCTCTAGTCCTAACCGGTTGAGATGGATCATCTAGAATTAGTTCCTTAGGATGCCCGTGAGCATACCTCCAAGCTTTAGTTAGCCCATGATCCACAATAGCCTCTTGGCTTGATGATGCTCCTTCACTCACTTTTGATTATCATCTTGTAATGCCCATCTCATCTATCTTTTCTTCAAGAATTTTCACATCATCATCAAAATTAACTTTCTTACTAGAGGAGATGTCACTAGAGTCATCAAAATACAACATGTATAGATTCTTCTATAAACTAAGGTTCTTTTATTAAAGACTCTATAGGCTTTACTATTGTAGAGTAACCTAAGAATATTCCTTCCATCCGATTTAGAGTCAAATTTACCTAGATTATCTTTCCACATTATTATGAACAAAACACCTACATCCAAAAACATGAAAGTAATTAACTTTTGGTTTTCTGTTTTTCCAAAGTTCATAAGTGTTTTCTTTATGATGGGTCTTAATAAAACTCTATTTAATATATGGCAAGAAGTATTAATGGCTTCTCCCCAAAAGTACTTAGGGAGGTTACTTTCACATAACATAGTTCTAGCCATTTCCTCTAGAGTCCTATTTTTCCTTTCCACAACTCCATTTTGTTGTGGTGTCCTAGGTGCAGAAAAATTATGTTTTCTCCCCTTTTTACTACAAAATTCTTCAAATGACTGATTTTCGAATTCAGTTCCATGGTCACTTCTAATGGCTATGACTGAAGACTCTCTAGCATTTGTTACTTCCTCATGGAACTTCTTAAAAACAGAAAATGCTCGATCCTTATGTGCTAGGAACATGACCCATGTGTACCTAGAGTAATCATCTACAATAACTAGACCATATTTATTTCCACCTAGGCTTGTTGTTCTAGTTGGTCCGAATAGGTCCATGTGTAATAATTCTAGAGGCCTAGAGGTAGACGACGACATTTTATGGATTTTAACATTGAGGTTCCTAGATTGTTTGCCAAATTGGATATGCTTCACAGTATTTTGTTCTTTTCAAATTTTATTTAGGCAAACCTAATTCACGGAATCTCTTTTAACTAGTTTAGTTATTGGTGTCCATGCTTCGATGACCTAACTTACGGTGCCACTAACCAAACTAGCATCATTTATCTTTTAGTTTTCATTAACAACTAAACATTGGTTATCGTTTTTGCAAGATCTTCTAGGTCAACAGCAATATACATTTCCACGTCTAATCCCTTTAAAAACTAACTATTGTCATTAGGGTTTGTTATAATGCATAGTGATGTTTAAACATAACATCATATCCTTTATCACATAATTGACTAATGCTTACAAAGTTATGCTTAAGACATCAACATATCTAACATTATCTATAAAGTGAAGGGGTGATTTTGAACTTTACAATACCAATGATGTGACCTTGGTTGTTGTCTCCAAAAGTCACAGCACCTCCCTTCTTAGCTTCAAGGGTGAAAAATTGATCCTTAATCACCCGTCATGTGCCTTGAGCAGCCCACTATCCAAATACCAGCAGTTTTTGTTGACCTTGGCTGCAAGACACTCCTACACAAGCAAATCATGTCAACTTAGGTACCCAAGTTTTCTTGGGGTCCCTTCATGGTTAGTCAAGTTGGTTCCTTTTGGAACCCATACCCTTTTAATTTTCCCTTCTTGATTTACCTTCCTAAAATTACACACACTTGCTTTATGACCTATAGTTCCACAACAAAAGGCAGGTTATTTTCTTAGTTTTAGTTTTCCCAGCTTTAACAAAGAAGTTACTAAAGAAGCTTTTGTTTATTTCTTAGTTTATATCCTAAACCCGCTTTATTAAATACTGCTCGTTGACTATTGAGTATCATATTTAACTTTTTCAGAACATATATGTAAATTTTTCAACTAAGGGTTTGTATTGTTTAAGTTCTTTAGTTAGTGTTTGATTTTCTGTTTTTAGATCATTTAGTTTGTTTGTTAGATCCTTGTTTAAGATTTGTTTATGGTTTTTAAATTCTGAAAATTTCTTAGTTAGTTTTTCATTATCTTTAGTTAAGGTATTAGTCTTTGAGGTTAAAAGTTGGTTGCTTGTCTTAAGTTCTATATTTTCTTTGGTGATTAAATCCTTATCCTTAACTAATTTATCGTATTTATGTAGGTATGATTGATTAGTTTATTTTTAGTTCTTTATTCTTAAGATTTATTGCCTTATATTCTATCATTAATTCATTAAAAGCATCATAAAGTTCATCAAATGTAAATTCAAGCTGTGTTTCGGAAGTTACCTCATTTTCATTGGCCATGAAGCAGAAATTGGCCTTCTCTTCTTGTTCTTCATCCGATGATGAAGATGATGTGTCGGAGTCCGATAGGGTGGTGACAAGGGCTTTTCTTTTTCTTGTACTTGCTGCCCTTCTTTAGTAAGGGACACTCAGCTCTGATGTGTCCCGACTTTTTGCACTCATAGCACCCAATCCCCTCATTTTCCCTTTCCTTACCTTTGTCCTTGCGGTAGGAATTTGAGGGGCCTCTCCTTTGATGATAAGCCTTCTTGTGGTTGATGAATTTTTTGAACTTGCGCACAAGAAGTGCCTCACCATCATCTTCCTCATGTTCTTCTCCTTCACTGCCGCTACTGCAAGATAATTCCTTGTTAGATGAAGTAGATTTCAGAGCTATTACCTTTTTCTTGTGGGAGGACTCTTTCTCGTTGTGTTGCTTCATGGTTAGCTCGTGCGTCATTAAGGATCCAAGAAGCTCCTCGAGTGGTAATTTGTTCAAGGCCTTGGCTTCTTGGATTGCCGTCACTTTAGCTTCCCACGACCTTGGTAGACACCGAAGGATTTTTCCTGACAAGCTCACTGTTAGTATAGTTCTTGCCAAGGCTTTTTAGGCCATTGACAATGTCAGTAAACCTAGTGAACATGCTAGTGATTGTCTCATTAGAATCCATTTTAAATAGTTCATACTTATGAACCAATATATTAATTTTGGATTCTTTAACTTGATTTGTGCCCTCATGGGGTCACTTCAAGTCTATCCCAGATCTCTTTTGCAGAGTTGCAAGTAGAGACCCTATTGAATTCATTTCTGTCTAAGGCACAGTAAAACACATTCATAGCTTTAGAATTTAGTTGTGCCTTTCTCATGTCATGTTCATCCCAATCCTTTTCTAATTTGGGTACCGTGATACCCTCTACATATGTGGATGGGATGTATGGGCCATTTACTACAATGGTCCACATCTCATAGTCTTGGGCTTGGATGAATATTCTCATCCTAGCCTTCCAGTATGAGTAGTCGGATCCATTAAAGAAAGGGGGTCTTTGGGTGGACTGACCCTCAATGTGGGAAGATCCAAATGGGGTTGTCATTTTGATCTTTTAACTCTTGGGTGGAAGAGTTTAGGCTCTGATACCACTTGTTGCCCAGATAGACAACCCAAGAGGGGGGGTGAATTGGGTTTTAAAATAATTTGGGTATTTAAAACGATGTGGATAAGTAATTAAAACTAGTGTAAGTTATTTAATTAATTACTATGTGCTGTGAGTGATATGAAAGGAAGAAGAATAGAGACACGCAATCACAAACACCAAGTTTTATAGTGGTTCGGAGCTAACCCTTGCTCCTACGTCCACTCCCCAAGTCTCACTTGGGGAATTCACTATAACCCCCTTGGATTACAGCCGGTTGTTTTCCAAGCTCACAACCAAACTTGTTGTTTTACGAGCTCACAACGAACTCGGTCGGTTTTTCCAGGCTCACCGACTAGAACCACCCCGATTGTTTTCTCGGGATCACAATCGAACCCTTACACACGTTGGTTTTACACTCGGCTCACCAACCAACCTCAATCCCCTTGATTCAATCCTCCGATTGAACCAAGCAAATACAATGTGTAAATAAAAAGAAGAAACAGAAAAATACAGCTTCTCAAAAGCAGATAAAAGACAATATGAACAATAAATGAAGTTAAGAAGCCTCAAACGCTTTTAGGTTGGAGAAGAGGAATGGCTTCTTAAACTTCTGGTCTCCTCTTGAGTGAGTAGTCGACTTGAATGCAGGAGGAGAAGGCTTTAATTGCTGGGAAGATGTAGGTGGATGCAGTAAATGCAGATCTTCCTCTTTTTCGTTGAAGAACACGTTGCAGAGCTTGAATGCTTGATTAGTTAGAGTGGAATGGTTCTTCTCTGCCTTGCTACAGTCTTCTGTGGCTATTTAAACCAACTCCCATGGAAACTAGCCGTTAGAGAGCTTTTTCTGCCCGTTCTGCACACTCTGCGCAGCCTGACAATGTGTCCGTTGGTGGGTTAGAGTCGACTCGCGCGATCAGGAGTCGACTCGGCTGTAGCGGGAGTCGACTCAAGCTTTTCCGGAGTCGACTCGGAAACTGTTCCAAATTTGAATTAAAGTTGCCTTCACGACTGGGAGTCGACTCGTCTTGACCTGGAGTCGACTCGCCAACTTCTGGAGCTGACTTGGCAATTTCGGAGTCGGTTCATCCACTGAAGTCCGTGGATCCAATTTTGAATTTGATCCACTCGAGTCGACTCGACTGTCCTGGGAGTCGACTCGAATCTCAGAGCCCGAACTCCCGATTCTCTGTCTTTTGGCTCGTCCAGTCTTGGAGTCGACTCGAACTTCCTCGGAGTCGACTCAGCTCTCAGTTTCCGAAACTTGATCTTCTGCCTTTTTAATGTGAAGCTGTCTTGGAGTCGACTCGAGCTGTCTGGGAGTCTTCTCGAATCTCAGAGGCAGTAACTTGGTCTTCTGTCTGTTGATGGTCGCGGAGTCTTGGAGTCTACTCGCATATTGCGGGAGTCGACTCGAATCTCAGAGTCCGAAAATTGCTCTCTGACTTTTTCTTGTGTTCCTCTGAGAGTCGACTCTCACCTTCTTTGGAGTCGACTTGCCATCCATCGGAGTCGACTCGCGTTTCACTGGAGTCGACTCGAATCTCAGACCCGAAAACTGCTCTCTGACTTTTTCTTTGTGTTCCTCTTGGAGTCGACTCTTACTATCCTGGAGTCGACTCGGTGAACATCGGAGTCGACTCGCGCACTTTGGGAGTCGACTCGTTGACAGGTTCTGAGTTGAAGCTTTCTGTTCTTCTGTCTGTTCTCAGTCGGAGTCGACTCATACAGATCTGGAGTCGACTCGAGCCCGTGCCAGTGAACTTGATACGCTTGGAGTCGACTCGTGATACTCTGGAGTCGACTCGAGTCTCAGACTTTGGTTCAAGCTGACTTCTTAACTTATCCAAAAATTATGAACCAAATCTTGAGACACTTAGACAAGATTTTCACTGAAACACTTAATTGAATTCATTAGTAAACAAGAAATATACTCAATTGCTTTGATCTCATCAAAATCAAATAGGGTTATAATCAATCACTCCACAACCCCCTTTCTTTAATGGATCCGACTACTCATATTGGAAGGCTAGGATGAGAATATTTATCCAAGCCCAAGATTATGAGATGTGGACCATTATAGTGAATGGGCCATACATCCCATCCATCTATGTAGAGGGTGTCAATGTACCCCAAACTAGAAAAGGATTGGGATGACCATGACTTTAGGAAGGCACAACTCAATGCGAAAGCAATGAATGTGCTTTATTGTTCACTAGATAGGAATGAATTCAATAGAGTCTCTACTTGCAATTCAGCAAAAGAGATTTGGGACAGACTTGAAGTGACCCATGAGGGCACAAATCAAGTCAAAGAATCCAAAATAAATATATTAGTTCATAAGTATGAACTATTTAAGATGGATTCAAATGAAACAATCACTAGCATGTTCACTAGGTTTACTGACATTGTCAATGGCCTAAAAGCCTTGGCAAAAACTATACTAACAGTGATCTTGTCAGGAAAATTCTTCGCTGTCTACCAAGATCATGGGAAGCCAAGGTGACGGCAATCCAAGAAGCCAAGGACTTGAACAAGCTTCCACTTGAAGAGCTCCTTGGATCCCTAATGACTCACGAGCTAACCATGAAGCAACACAACGAAGAGGAGTTCTCCCATAAGAAAAAGATAATAGCTCTTAAATCTTAATCATCTAACAAGGACTTGTCTTGCAGTAGCAGCAGTGAAGAAGAGGATCATGAGGGAGATGATGATGAGGCTCTTCTAGTGCGCAAGTTCAGAAAATTCATCAACAATAAAAAGTCCTTTCATCAAAGGAGAGGCCCCTCAAATTCCTACCGCAAGGATAAAGGTAAGAAAAGGAAAAGTGAAGAAATTGGGTGTTATGAGTGCAAGAAACCGGGGCACATCCGAGCTGAGTGTCCCTTACTAAAGAAGGGGAGCAAATACAAGAAGAAGAAAGCTCTCGTCACCACCCTATCGGACTCCAACTCATCATCATCATCATCGGATGATGAACAAGAAGAAAAGGCCAATTTCTGCTTCATGGCCAATGAAAATGAGGTAACGTCCGAATCGCTTCTAGATTTTACATTTGATGAATTGTATGATGCATTTAATGAACTAATGATTGAATATAAGGCCATAAATCTTAAGAATAAAGAGCTAAAGCTAGCTAATCAATCATACCTACATAAATATGATAAATTAGTTAAAGATAAGGACTCTATCACCAAAGAAAATTTAGAACTTAAGACAAGCAATCAACTCTTAACTCAAAAGACTAATACCTTGAGTAAAGATAATGAAAAATTAACTAAGGAAATTTCAGAACTTAAAAACAATAAACAAATCTTAAACGAGAATCTCATAAAAGATTTAAACATTCTAAAAACCGAAAAACAAACTCTAACTAAAGAACTTGAAAAGTACAAACCTTTGGTTGAAAAGTTTACATATAGTTCTGAAAAATTGAATATGATACTTAATAGTCAACGAGCAGTATTTAATAGAGCGGGTTTAGGGTATAAACCAAAAAATAAGCAAAAACTTCTTAGTAACTTCTTTGTTAAAGCTGGAGAAAGTAAAACTAAGAAAATAACCTGTTTTTGTTGTGGAACCTTAGGACATAAAGCAAATGTGTGCGA
The DNA here is from genome assembly GCF_009389715.1 of Phoenix dactylifera. NCBI lineage: Eukaryota > Viridiplantae > Streptophyta > Magnoliopsida > Arecales > Arecaceae > Phoenix > Phoenix dactylifera. Next base: position 28,952 of record NW_024068927.1, on the reverse strand, counting down.
TTATAGAAAAGATAAAACTAAAAGAAAAATTAAAAGGGTATGGGTTCCAAAAGGAACCAACATGACTAACCATGAAGGACCCAAGAAAACTTGGGTACCTAAGATTATATGATCTGCTTGTGTAGGAGTGTCTTACAGCCAAGGTCAACAAAAATTGCTGGTACTTGGATAGTGGCTGCTCAAGACACATGACGGGTGACAAGGATCAATTCTTCACCCTTGAAGCTAAGAAGGGAGGTGCTGTGACTTTTGGAGACAACAACCAAGGTGACATTATTGGTATTGGTAAAGTTCAAATTACCCCTTCTACTTTTATTGATAATGTTAGATATGTTGATGGTCTTAAGCATAATTTATTAAGCATTAGTCAATTATGTGATAGAGGCTATAATGTTATGTTTAAACCATCACTATGCATCATAACAAACCCAAACGACAATAGTTTAGTTTTTAAAGGAATAAGACGTGGGAATGTGTATGTTGTAGATCTTGAGGATCTTGCCAAACACAACCCATGCTTAGTTGTTAATGAAACTAAGGACAATGATGCTAGTAGGCTATGGCACCGTAAGTTAGGTCATGCAAGCATGGACACAATATCTAAACTAGTTAAAAGAGATTCTGTGATAGGTTTGCCAAAACTAAGATTTGAAAAGAATAAAATATGTGAAGCTTGTCAATATGGCAAACAATCTAGGAACTCCTTTAAATCCATAAAATGTGTCTCTACCTCTAGACCTCTAGAATTATTACACATGGACCTATTCGGACCAACTAGAACAACAAGCCTAGGTGGAAATAAATATGGTCTAGTTATTGTAGATGATTATTCTAGATACACATGGGTCATGTTCTTAGCTCATAAGGATCAAGCATTTTCTGTTTTCAAGAAATTCTATAAGGAAGTAACCAATGCTAGAGATACCTCAGTAATAGCTATTAGAAGTGACCATGGTACCGAATTTGAAAATCAGTTATTTGATCAGTTTTGTAGTAAAAAGGGGATAACTCATAATTTCTCTGCACCTAGAACACCACAACAAAATGGAGTTGTGGAGAGGAAAAATAGAACTCTAGAAGAAATGGCTAGAACTATGTTATGTGAAAGTAACCTCCCTAAGTACTTTTGGGGAGAAGCCATTAACACTTCTTGTCATATATTAAATAGAGTTTTATTGAGACCCATTATAAAGAAAACACCTTATGAACTTTGGAAAAACAGAAAACCAAAGGTAAATTACTTTCATGTTTTTGGATGTAGGTGTTTTGTTCATAATAATGGGAAAGATAATCTAGGTAAATTTAATTCTAAATCTGATGAGGGCATATTCTTAGGATATTCTACAACTAGCAAAGCCTATAGGGTCTTTAATAAAAGAACCTTAGTTATAGAAGAATCTATACATGTTGTATTTGATGATTCTAGTGACATTTCTTCTAGCAAGAGAGTTAATTTTGATGATGATGCTGAAATTCTTGAAGGAAAAATAGATGAGATGACATTACAAGATAACAATCAAAAATTAATTGAAGATGTATCATCAGGCCAAGAGACTATAGTAGATCATGGGCTAACTAAGGCTTGGAGGTATGCTCACGGGCATCCTAAGAAATTAATTCTAGATGATCCATCACAACCTGTTAGGACTAGAGCATCCCTTAGGAACTTAAATAATCATCTAGCCTTTGTTTCACATTTTGAGCCCAAACACATAGAAGAAGCCGAAAATGATGTAAATTGGATAAATGCAATGCAAGAAGAATTAAACCAATTTACTAGAAACAAAGTATGGAATCTAGTTGAAAGACCTTCTGAATATCCAATTATAGGTACCAAATGGATTTATAAAAATAAACTTGATGAAAATGGAATTGTAATAAGGAATAAGGCTAGACTAGTAGCAAAGGGCTATAATCAAGAAGAAAGTATAGATTTTGATGAAACCTTTGCTCCTGTAGCTAGACTTGAGGCTATTAGATTATTATTAGCATATGCATGCTCTAAGGACTTCAAATTATTTCAAATGGATGTAAAAAGTGCATTCTTAAATGGGTATATTAATGAGGAGGTATATGTAGAACAACCTCCTGGTTTTGAAACTCATCAATACCCCAATCATGTTTATAAATTGAACAAAGCACTTTATGGGTTGAAACAAGCACCTAGAGCATGGTATGAAAGGCTTAGCAAATTCCTATTAGAACATGAGTTCTCTAGGGGTAATGTAGATACAACACTATTTCTGAAAAAGCAAAACAAAGATATGTTGTTAGTGCAGATTTACGTTGATGATATCATTTTCGGTGCTACTAACAATCGCCTCTGCGAAGAATTTGCTGATTTGATGCAGAGTGAATTTGAGATGAGCATGATGGGAGAGCTGAACTACTTCCTCGGGCTTCAAATCAAACAGTCCGAAGGAGGCATCTTCATCAATCAAGCCAAATATATCAAGGAGATGCTCAAGAAGTTTGATATGGAGGGAAACAAGTCAATCAGCACCCCCATGAGCTCATCATGTAAATTAGACCAAGATGAATCAGGTAAATCTGTAGATCAGAAACTATATAGAGGTATGATAGGATCTTTATTGTATCTTACTGCAAGTAGGCCTGATATCATGCTTAGTGTTTGCATGTGTGCAAGATATCAGTCTAATCCTAAGGAATCACATCTAATTGCAGTTAAGAGAATCTTTAAATACCTAATAGGAACTAAGAACATAGGTTTATGGTATTCTAAAGAATCTAGTCTGAACTTAATAGGATATACAGATTCAGACTTTGCTGGATGTAAACTTGATAGAAAAAGCACCAGCGGGTCATGTCAATTCCTAGGAGAAAACCTAATCTCATGGTTTAGCAAGAAACAAAACTCGGTTGCATTATCTACTGCTGAAGCTGAATATGTTGCAGCCGGGAGTTGTTGTGCTCAAATCTTGTGGATCAAACAACAATTAGAAGATTATGGCATTAAACAAGACAAAATTCCCATTAATTGTGATAATACAAGTGCCATTAATCTAACTAAAAATCCAATTCAGCATTCAAGAACTAAACATATTGAGATAAGACATCACTTCATAAGAGATCATGTACTGAATGGTGATGTGACACTTCAATTTGTTTTGTACTGATGATCAATTAGCTGACATTTTTACAAAACCCTTAAGTGAAGAGAGATTTAGTGTGCTTAGGAGGGGATTAGGAGTGATTGATCCATCCTAGTGGTAGTTTCCACTAGTTCACTGATTTTGATGATTAGATTTTAGCTAATATAGAGTTTCTTTTCAATGATCATCAAATCAGGCCATAATTTAGTGATTTTTCCTCATTCGGCACGAATATAGCATGATTTTAAGGTGCGTGCCAGGGTTCGAGACGACTCGAGCATGTTTCAGAGTCGGCTCGTAAGGGGGAGTCGACTCGCGCATTCACGGGAGTCGACTCGAGAACGATGGCAGCAGAGGGGGAGTCGACTCGCATACAGTCGGGAGTCGACTCGAGGTCAATAGGCGCATAAGAAGAGTCGACTCGCGCATATTTTGGAGTCGACTCGAGGTCGAGTCGACTCGCGACTTAGTGGAGTCGACTCGCAGTCGGGATCCGACTTTTTAACCCTAACTTCGTCGTTTCGAAAACACTCCTATTCACCGCCGCCACTATTCACAAGCCCTAGAGCCGACTTCTAGGTCGTCTCCGGTCGTTCCCAAGCCTTTTCCCGTCCATTTTCCTCGTGTCTTTAGGTTCATTCCTCTCCCCTAGGTCAAAATGCCTCGTAAAGCCGTTGTCCGGAAGATGCGGCAACCCGAGGCCGGTCCCGAGAGGCGATCCAAGGCTCGGCACGATCCTGCGAGGCCGCAACCTCCGGCTCGTTCCCCGCCGAGGGCCGTTCCCTCGAGGCCGTGTGCCGGGAAGGCGGTCTCCACCGGGAGATACGTCGATTTCGACTATCTCTCCCGGGAGGGCTTCACTATAGGAGATAGACTTCGGGCCCAGGGTTTAGAGTACTTTTGTTCCCTAGACCTCCCCACATATCCTGGCCTGATTAGAGAGTTCTATGGTACTGTCCATAGGGGGGATGGGGGAATAGAGGGAACCGTAGCCGGTGTCCCACTGTTTATTTTCGAGAATTTCATAGCCCAAATCCTCCACCTTCCACAGTTAGGGGTGGCTCCCACACACCCCGAAGATAGGACTGAGGCCCTTACGGCCATTCTAGGGCATCCACCCCAGTCCCCTTTAGATGAGGTATCCGCCACCTCACTTTCAGTTGAGATGCGGCTCCTCTTGAGCATCATTTCTCGGTCTTTGTTCCCAAAGACCGGACGGTTCGACTTTGTGTCTGAGAGGGACCTAGCCCTCATGTACTACTTTCTCCAGGATACCCCCATAAACTTTCCCAAGATGATATATCGATACCTATGTGAGCCACTAGATAGACCTAGGCTCACCCTCCCCTACGGCATGTTGTTCACCCTTATCTTTAGGGAGGCCGAGATCCCTATTCCTGAGGGGGAACCCTCTCGCGCATTACGATGGACAGATCGCATGTGTTCGGGGACCCTACACAGGATGGGGTTTCGGAAGGTAGAGGGGACCTGGGTTAGGAAGTTTTCCACCTCCACACATACCACCAGACATTCCCCTAGTCCTGAGCCAGATTCTGACTATCCTGACTTTCCCTCCACTTCTGCTCCTACCACCTCAGCCGGACCCTCCTCCTCAGCTCCACCACCCATGGAGGTCCGGATCGCTCCTGAGCAGCTCCTGGAGTTGCGGCAGGAGATTGTTCGAGACCTGCGAGATGATCTGCTTTGGGAGCTCCGAGGTTCAGTGCCTGCTCCCACTCCTGCACCCACATCTTCTGAGTTGGTCCCTTCCTTGACAGCCGTGACTGACATGACGGCCCATGTACGGGAAGAGATCTACAATGTCCGGAGTTTGGTCCAGGCTCAGTTCTCCAGTATGAGTGAGGTCACGGGCATCACTCGGAAGATGCGCGATGACATCCGGAAGGACATGAGCACCACTACTCAGGGGGCCGAGCGCTTGTCGAATGTGCTCATCGACAAGTTGGACGCACTTCAGAAGTCGGTGACCGAGCTCGACACGATGCATAGCAGGGCCACCTCGGCCATCATCCGACAGCTAGAGCACGTCACTAATGCGGTCCAAGCACTTGCTGACCGCATGCCTCGGGGAGCCACATCCTCTTCGAGGAAGCCCTAGATATCGTTTTGTATTTTGACATGTATTGTTTTGCTTTACTTATTGTATTCTCAAATATATTTACATACAAATCAATACAATGAGTAGACATGTTCTCTTCAATTCCTGTGCAATTTGATCTATGATTGATTGTGTGTACTGCTTACCTCCTTTCTGATACGATGACAAAAAGGGGGAGAAATACTTAAATACAAAAGGACTCAAATGAAAATTAAAGAAAATTAAAACATAATTTGTTCTTAGTGGATTTGGTACCTCGAGGCTCATTATCTCTCTGTTGGGGCTCCTAATGGAGTAATCTCCAGAATCTATTCAAGGGATATTCAGAGATTAGCTGAATCCAACTCGAGAACAAATTGACAGATTTTCCCTCTAAAAACCAAAAATTTAAAATCAAAAAATTCAATACATTAAAAGAAAAGTCAGAGAATCAAATCATAAGTAGAATGCATATGTTGAGGGGGAGAATCTGAATGTTTTTAAGAAAGCTAAATCATTAAATATATATAAGCCAAACAATTGATTGCATGATATGAAGGCTTATATAATTCCAAATGAAAGGGGGAGCTTTAATTCCAAAATTTATTGCTTCACACCTTTCAAGCTTGGATATATTAAAGTACCAGACATTTGAATTCATTTATGAATTTTATCTCCTTGTTTATTGAGCAATTCACTTTACATATACTCAATGTTTTGTCATCATCAAAAAGGGAGAGATTGTGGAGTGATTGATTAAAACCCCTATTTGATTTTGATGAGCTCAAAGCATTTGAGTATATCTTATGTTTACTAATGAATTCAATTAAGTGTTTCAGTGAAAATCGTGTCTAAGTGTTTCTAGACTTGGTTCAAGATATTTTGGATAAGGTATGAAGTCAGTTTGAACCAAAGTCTGAGACTCGAGTCGACTCCAGGATATTACGAGTCGACTCCAAGCGTATCACAATCACTGGCACGGGCTCGAGTCGACTCTAGACCAGTACGAGTCGACTCCGACTGAGAACAGACAGACGAACAGAAAGCATCAACTTAAAACCTGTCAGCGAGTCGACTCCTGAAGTGCGCGAGTCGACTCCGATGCTTACCGAGTCGACTCCGGAGTAATATGAGTCGACTCCAAGAAGCTACAGACAGAAAAGTCAGAGAGCGTTATTTCGACCCTGAGATTCGAGTCGACTCCTGTGGAACGCGAGTCGACTCCGATGGTTGGCAGGTCGACTCCAAAGAAAGCGAGAGTCGACTCTCAGTGGTACACAAAGAAAAAGTCAGAGAGGAGATTTCGGAAACTGAGAGCCGAGTCGACTCCAGAGAAGTTCGAGTTGACTCTAAGACTAGACGAGCCAAAAGACAGAAGATCGGGAGTTCGGGCTCTGAGCGCCGAGTCGACTCCCAGGATTATCGAGTCGACTCGAGTGGGCCAAGTTGAAAATTGGCTCCGTGGATTTCATGAGATAAGCCGACTCCGAAAATGCCAAGTCAGCTCCAGAAGTTGGCGAGTCGACTCCGGGTCAAGACGAGTCGACTCCCAGTCGAAGAGGCCACTTTAATTCAAATCCGGAACAGTTGCCGAGTCGACTCCAGAAAAGCATGAGTCGACTCCCGCTACAGCCGAGTCGACTCTTGATCGCGCAAGTCGACTCCGACCCCCCAACGGACATATTGTCAGGTTGTGCAGAGTGTGCAGAACGGGCAGAAAAAGGTCTCTAACGGCTAGTTTCCGTGGGGGATGGTTTAAATAGCCACAGAGGACTGTAGCAAGGTAGAGAAGCACCATTCCATTCAAAGAGATCAAGTTTTCATTCTCTGCAAGTTGGTTTTCAACGAAAAGAGGGAAGAGCGGCATTAACTCCATCCAACTTCCTCTTCCCAGCATTTAAAGAAGCCTCATCCTGCGTTCAAGTCGACCAGACATTCAAGAGGAGACCCGAAGCTCAAGAAGCCCTACTCAACTCCAACTCAAACGTGTTTGAGGGCTTCTAACCTCTCTTCAATTTATATTGTTATTTATCTGCTTTTGAGAAGCTTTGTTTTCAGTTTGTCCCTTTTATTTACATCTTGTCTTTGCTTGGTTCAATCGGGGGATTGAATCAAGGGTATAGAGATTGGTTGGTGAGCCGAGTGTAAAACCAACGTGTGTAAGGGTTCGATTGTGATCCCGGGAAAACAATCGGGGTGGTTCTAGTGGGTGAGCCAGGAAAAACCGACCGAGTTCGTTGTGAGCTCGTAAAACAACAAGTTTGGTTGTGAGCTTGTAGAACAACCGGCTGTAATCCAAGGGGTTATAGTGAATTTCCAAGTGAGACTTGGGGAGTGGACGTAGGAGCAAGGGTTAGCTCCGAACCACTATAAAACATTGTGTTTGTGATTGATTGTCTCTCTCTATTTCTCTCATTTCATTCACAGCACATATAAACGAATCAATCATCACGCTAAAGCATTAATTAGTCATCCACAAACGTTTTAAATAGCTAAATTATTTTAAAACCCAATTCACCCCCCCCTCTTGGGTTGTCTATCTGGGCAACAATAAAAATCTTAAAAAGCTAAATCTGGAAATTTCAAAAGAAATAAATTCTATTGCTGAAATACAAGACAAACTAAATTCTGAAAATGAAAGCTTAAGGTTAAATTCAGAATAATTGATTCAGAAAAATCATAGCTTAATTAAAGCAAACCAAAACTTAAGTGAAGAAGTTGACCAACTGAAATCTCTTATTAACAAATTCACTGTAAGTTCAGAAAGATTAGAAATGATGTTTGAAAATCAACATGCTATTTTTAAATCCAAATTTGGCTTGACTTCCTTGCTTAACAATAAATTTGTAGAGAAAAAAATTATCAATTCACCAAGCAAACCATCAAATAAGATAACTTATTTCAAATATAAAAAGAATGGGCATATTAACTTTACCTATAGTTCTAATACACATAAATTAAATGGTAAAACTATTAATATTAAATAAATATGAATTCCAAAAGGAACAATTATAGCTAACCTGCAAGAATCCAAAAGAGCTTGAGTTCCTAAGTTAAAAATCTAATTATTATTTTTTTAGCAGGAGTGTCTAGCTACCCAAGATTCCAAGGAAAGATGTTATCCGGACAATGGGTGCTCTAGACACGTGTTAAAGAATGAAACTTAAAATGTAATTAAGAAGAGTGACTAAAATGGAAGAAATAATGAAATTAGTAATTCTTGCATCCTCTCATACTAAATTTTTTTTTTAGTTGATTAAAACATAACTTGCAAGTATTAATCTTTTTTTTGTGATATAAGTGATATTTTTGGTATGAAAAGAAAATATATCCAAATCACTCCATCTTTCTATATTATGCTTTACTTATAGATGGATAATTTTGTTCTCCCAGAATAACTCTATGAATTTTCTATATGCTTGATTGAGAGTTCTTATCCATGGTATTATCTTCTATTGATCATAGACATAGGAATATGTACTTGATATGCTCTTAAAAATTATGCATTATAAATACTAAGATCAAAGAATTCTTATTGGCATATAAAATTAACTTATGCTAGTATGGACCTAATTTCAAAAGACCTTGTCATTGGTTTACTTAGATTATCTTCTGCAAGGTCAAAGTTTGCTATGCATGTTAACTAAGGAAACAAACAAGAATCAATTTTTAAATCTAAAGATGTTGTTTCCATCACTAAGTTTTCAAAAGCTTACATTGAATTTGTTCTTGGCAAATAAAATTGAAGTATTTTCTGTATTTACTAAATCTTGTAAAAGTATTTCAAATGAAAAAGGTTTCCAAACTGTAAAGATAAATAGTATCATGGCACAGTGTTGAAAACCAAAATTTTGATAAGGTTTGCACAGAAAATAATATTGAATACAATTGTTTCTGCACCAAGGACACCATAAGTAAAATAGAGTTAATAGAATCCTTGAAGAAATGAAAAATACAATGTTGTATGATAGTCATTTTTTTTAAAAAAAAAGCTATCATCACTGCTTGTCATACATATGGTTTCTATTAGATATATTTTTGATGAAAACTCCTTTTGATCTTCTGAAAAATAGAAAATAAACTATTGCATATCTTTCATATTTTTCAGTTGTACATGTTATGCTTGATATGTTCTTATAAAAATAATACCAAATCTGATAAAGATACTCCTATCTTTGGGTATCATTCATCAAGTAATGCATATAGAATATTCAATGAAAAGATTCTAGTTGTAGAAATATCAATTCATTTTATTCTTTATGAGACTAATGATCTTTCATCAAGTCACTAAAATCAGATTATATATGTATATGTTAATCTTTTGCTTACATATAACAATCTGAAACTAAAACACCTTAAGAAGAATGAACAAGATTATAATTGGTCAAGTTAAACTAAATCATTTTTAAAAAGAGAAACAATTTGAAATCTTGCCGATAAAATCTGAAAACTTGTTAATAATTAGAACCAAATTGAGTTTTTCAGAAATGCACTTAATGAAGAAAAATTGGTAACTACTAAAAGATTCAATCAAGAAAAGATGAAATAGATCTTGATGAAATTCTTGCATGATTAGAAGTAAAAATCACCATTATCATTTGCTTGCTTTATGAGCTTTATATTCTGTCAAATGAATGTATAGAATGCACTCCTATATGGTTATTTCATTAAAAAAGATCTATGTAAAATAACCACCTTATTTGAAAACACTCATTACAAATATGATAAAGCAATATGTGATTTGGAACAAGCACCAAAAGCATGATATAAAAGTTTGAGTAATCTTTTTGATAGAAAGTAATAGTGATAAATCTATGCATCAAAAAGAAGAATTTGTGATATCTTATTTGCTCGAAGTATACATTAATAATATTATTTTTGGTTCTATTAATGAAGATTTATATGAAGATTTTACGAAGCTCATGCAAGGTGAGTTTGAAATATGTATGATGAATGAATTAACATTTTTTCTCGAACTCCAAATTAAGAAAAACAAAAAAGGAGATCTTCATTGACCAAAGTTAGTCCACAAGAAAACTCTTATAGAAGATTGGCATGAAGAAGGTATGTCTATGACCCCATCTTATAGAATTTGAAAAGGATGAGCAAGGTATATCTATTTTTTAAAGCTGTATTGAAGCATGATAGAATAATTATTTTATCATACAGCTAGTAGACCAGATTGTATGCTCATTATGTGCCCTTGTGCAAGACTTCAATTTAACTCTAATGAATCATATTTTATTGATGACAAATGAATCATAATCTGAATTTTGATAGAAACAACTGTTTAAGATAATTTGATTAAAACTTAGCCAGCATGTCTTATTGATAATTATCTTAAGCAAATAGAATCTAAGCTAAATTGATTCTGAAAACAAAAAATTGATTTGACTTTGATGAATCTTCCTATTGCCTCATATGCTTGTCCTTGAACCATCTTGGTTAATGAAACTATCTCTTTAAGTTCAAGTAACATGTGCTTGCTTATATTTAGGCAATCTCTTGAGTAAAGTGACTCAACATTCAATTATTATCATATCTTATGTTGAGTCATCTAGTTAAGAAATATGTTGTATGAATGTTTTGTATCTTGAAAAAACTAATGACTTTCCTTCAAGAAAGAAAAGGATTTTGTTAATAATGCACAGTCCTTAAGCAAGAAAATGTGAGATTTCAACTTGAAGGACACCTCCACATAAGATACAATAAACATTCACATGCAAACAAGAAAGGAGACCTTCTTCAGCCAAAAGTTTACACATAAAAAATCTAGTAGGTATTTGACTGAAGAATGCAGAATGAATCGGTAATTTTAGATACCTCTCTCATAAATTAGCTGAGCAAAGTCAATAACTTAAATCTTATTATGGGATGATTAAAGTCTTTAATTATTAATTTCTTGATATCATGTCTATATATGTATCGATTGACTTATGCTTTTAGAAATTGTTTCATGGTTTGCCCAAACTAAAATATATCTTTGCCTATGTCATAACCATGAAATACACAAATTTATGCTTAAAATTTTGATTTAAAATAACTTGTGAGAAGCTATGAATCCTTGAGCATAATGAAAATGTTGTTTGCATGATATACATCTATATGATACATAAGATTATTTCTTTATTCTGCTCTTTCATGTAAATTACTTGAGAATAACAAAAAGAGAGAGATAAAGAAAAAAAAATGAACATTATTCAAGGAAAGTAAAAATCTAAGTAAAGGCAAATACTCCAATCTTAAGGAAAAGCAAAACAAGCATAAAATATTCGGCACATTTGTGAGACTTGTGTGAGCATTTTTTTTGGAAGGGATAAAATTCGTAATTAATTACACTTAAACAGAGAAAATTTGAAGTGAACATTTTAACCTTCTATATTGCTCATCATAAGGATGGTGCCAATGGGGAGGCTAGTGGTAGTACCCGGCACTATTTGACCCAACTATTCGGTGTAGGGTATATTAGGGACGGCACAAGAGGGAGGCTAGTGGTAGTACCTCGTGCCCCTTCCAACTCCACCGGATAGGAAGCAAATAGAGTATAGAGCATTGTTGCCCAAGGTGACAAGCCAAGAGGGGGGGTGAAGTGGTTTCTTTTAATTTTAATTATCTTACTTGTGTTAAATGATGAGTTAGTAAACTTAAACAACTCACAATACAAACAACAAGAAATATAGTGGTTCGGTGCTCTCCTTAGCACCTACGTCCACTCTCCAAGCGACCCCTTGGGAATTCACTATAATCCCGCGGATTACAGTTGGATTGTTTTCCGGGCTCACAATCCAAAAACCTTTACACTTTGGTTTTCCGGGTTCACTAAAAACCTATGTTGGTTTTACGGGCTCACCAACGAACCTATGTTGGTTTTTCGGGCTCACCAACGAACCTTTACAATTGGTTTTCTGGGTTCACCAATCAACCTATTTCGTTGGTTTTGCGGGCTAACCAACCAACCTTTACAAGTAGTTTAACAAATAATGGAAGAAGATTTAAACTCCTAGATGAGCATATGAAACAATATAATCAACAAAGAAGAGTTTAGAAAGTATTTATCGCTTGAAGTGACTTCTCTCTTCATTTTCAAGAATGCTTCTCTCTTTCAGGGTGGATGGAGCTCTTGATGACTCTTTGAATCTGCTCAACCCCTTTCTTTGATTCTTGAATGAAGCACTTGGATGAAGAAGATTAGGGCACTTTCTCTTTCTTGTGTACTCTTTGATATTCTTTGGAAAGGATGTTCTATCTGATGAATAGTGCCCCTTTAAATAGTTTCCTACCTCCATTGGACAAGCCCCAATGGTTAGAATTCAAAAACTAGCCGTTACTCACTGTTGGAAGGACAAAAAGTACATCTGCAGAACTAGCCGTTATGCTTCTGCCCGTGTTTGGGTCGGCTCAACCTGTCCTTGGGTCGACCCAACTTTCACTTGGGTCGACTCAAACATTCCTTGGGTTGACCCTCTCAGAATCTACAGAAACTTTGAAATTCAGCCTTCCTTCACTTGGGTCGACCCAACTTTTCTTTGGGTCGACTCAAGGTTCAGTTGGGTCGACTCAACTTCTTCTTGGGTCGACCCTAACAGGGTTTCCAGAGAACCTTTTCTGTCTTCTGTTCTGTCTTGCCTTTGGGTCGACCCTCTCAGGGTTTGGGTCGACTCAAGCTTGGGTCGACTCAACTATATCTTGGGTCGACCCTCTCAGTAAATCCAGAGAACCATTTTCTGTCTTCTGTTTGAGGATCTTGATGTTTGGATCGACTCATGCTTTCCTTGGGTCGACCCAACTCACTGTTCATTTGTGCCATTTTTGCAGAAGTGTGCCAAATGCTTTCTGGATGTGCCGGGGTCGACCCAATCATCCTTTGGGTCGACTCAATCCATACTTTGCTGCATCTCAAGGTTAGATTCATTCAAATAAATAATGAAATGTATCTATATCAATTTATCCAAATATACTGAGAGTAATAGACTTATAAATGAAGTATCGATTTAACTTATAACATACTCTAGATAATTGCTTGTTAATCATCAAAATAACACTATCATCCTCAAGCATAAGAAAGTAAAAACGAAAAACAAAATTAAAATATTCGTTAATTGGTAAAGAAAAGAAATTCAAAAAAAATGAGAAAATGAATGACAAGTAAATGAAAGTATATAAGAAGAATCAAGTCAAGTTTTAATCACTTGAAAACACACCTTAAGGATGAAATCAGTGCAAGATTATATTTAAATAGGGGGAGTTTATTTGAAAAGAATTGATTTTGATCCTTGACATGCTTGTTCTTAATATTTTAATGCATGACTTAACACATAATATATTTTGCATGTGGCATGATGTTTTGAATTATGGGTTCTCAATATTTTGTAATGCTCCATGCTTGGATAATTTGATTGAATATTTGAAATACTACATAAATTTTTTTTTGGTATTATTGAAAAGAAATTTTAAATTTGTCGTTCACAATCATCTTTGAAATCTGAAAGTTGAATAAATTTATAAAAATGAGAAGAGAAGGATATCTCTATTTAGGCAAAATGAATTGATTTTGTTTTATCTTTCAACTTGCCTAATTTTGGTACATAATGTTCTAATTCGTACCAAAAATACAAAGATTCTGAATATGCTCTAATATGTTTGAAATATATGTTTTCAATCGTAATGATTTAAGATGAGCTACAATATGGAAGATACATATCTCAAATTATAACTTTGAAATTCTCCTTGAAAATCTTTATGAAGTTCAGAATCCGATTTTGTATACAAGTTTCAACTTAATTTAAAAATGCTTATATCGTTACATCTTTGTAACCTTAGTTATATGCTTCAATGATCGCATCATTCAGGAGAATAACTCAATATGATTCCTAAATAAAAATTTTAACTTAAGAAAAACAGAATTAATTTTGATGCCTTGGTTGATTGCTCCGATACGCATCTGAAACATATCATTTCTTATCTTTAAAGTGAATGCTCGTAAAGCTAGAAACATTTTAACTCACTTAAATGACTCTTAAAAGAAAGAAAATATAATTGCTTTTGAAAGAAATTGAGCTTCAAATGAATTATTTTTTGATTAATATTTCAGTACATTTTCTCAAAGATTAAGAGGAAGCATAACTTGTTCTTGAAAGATGAAAAAGAGTGATTGCTATAAATTTTGAAAAACTCTAGATCATTTTACATTCTTGATATCATAGAATTTCAGTTTTATTCACGCTTATCATTAACATCTGAAATTCAACAAAAAGAAAAGAATGATTAAAGAAGAATGCATCTTTTGAGAGGGAGCTTTAGACATATCAATCTCTCTAGATTTTGCATCTTATTCAAAAGTCACCATCATATGATGCATACCTTGAATATTTTATGAATTGATTTTGATGAACCTCCTTGTGTTGCCATTACTTGTCTTAATTATATATAGCCTATACTTTGAGTTTAATTCTATAAAGCGTTTATTATTTCAAATGAATATGATTTGATACTCGCAAATATGCTCTCAATGGGTTAAGTTGAAAATATGCTGAAATTTGTAGAAAATATATTTTCAAGATTAACAATTTGAATGTTTTATTGAAAATTATCTTCAAATTCTAAACTCTTAAATGGAATGATCAATTAAGGGGGAGAAAGAAAATTTCAGAGGGAGAGATCATATGGAACTTAATTGCATAAATCTATAACTAAAGACGAGAGAAAGAATACTAAATGAGAAGTAATCCTAATACTCTCCAATATGTATTATAAATATCTGAAATTTAAATCTGAAAATCTCTATTATACACCTTGAGGCTTGCTATTTGGTTAATATATCTTATGCATCAATCATGAACCAAATTGCAATTCAAACATGATGTTATATTTTTCGAGTATATAAGTTTTGATATTATACTCTAAAAAATTGATTAGATTGCTCTCATGTTGCTATATATTTAATATATTGGGCAAAAGAAAAAAGGGGGTTAGATTTTCATTCGTGCCTTCTTTGAATATCAGTCTTGATACTCCTTGAATTAACTTGAAAAAGGTTTCACCTACACTTGATTTGAAAACTATCTTTGGAATCATATTCGATGTGCTCTCATTATAATTTGCTCAGAAATCATCTTAATTGGCTCTGATCTATGCTCATTAATCTTATTCTGACATTATTGCCTTGAGTTATATGATTCATATTCGTGCAATAATTCGACATGCATTGACTGAAAATCAGAGTACAATAAGGAAAAGAAATATTTGAGTATCATTTACTGCTTTGTACTTAATGTTTCATTATCTTGCAACATTTTTGATGTTGTCAAAAAGGGAAAGAAATATCTGAGTATATGCTTATAATATTTTATGTGTTGATTATGTTAAATTGATTAAATCTAAAACATTATCATGAAGTATGTTTTAAATATGCAACTTAGCTATGCATTAGTTCTAGAACACAATTTATTTTATATTGCATATACTCCAAGTTTTGTCATCATCAAAAAGGGGGAGATTGCTGACCCAAATATTGATTTTGATGATCACAAAACCTTGAAGTATAATTACTAATGTTTGTGTTGCAAGAAGAAAGATATTTATTTTGCAAGAAACATAACAAATTGGAAGAATAGAAGAAGGCCTCAAAAGCTCTCAAAAAGTTGAAAGAAAGTTATACTTCATTAGCCCAAGTTTCAAGTTCAAAGGATTCAAGTTGGAGGAGCAAATTCAAATAAAGATTCAAAAGAATAGTCCTCGAGTCGACTCCTGGAAGTTCAGAGTCGACTCTGGCACTCTGGAGTTTCAAGGAACAGTGTTCGAGTCGACTCCGAGACTCTGCAAGTCGACTCCGACTGAGAACAAATAAAAAGACAGAGAGTCGATTTTCAGCGCTACAGTGCTCGAGTCGACTCCTATTTCAGCGCTACAGTGCTCGAGTCGACTCCCAGCTACAGTGCCGGCAGACTCCTATTCACGAGTCAACTCCTGCTTCAGCTGAGTCGACTCCTGCTTCAGCCGAGTCGACTCTTGCTTCAGCCGAGTCGACTCGAGCACGCTGGGAGACATAACGGCTAGTTTTTTCTCAACTCTAACGGCTCTATTTTTATCTCTAACGGCTAGATGTTTGTTCGCACGCCATCCAAAGCTATAAAATCAAGGGGAGAAGTTAAGAAAGTGGGAGAGAACACATAGGAAAGAGATTTCAAAGAGATTTCAAGAAAAACCTTCCAAAAGAACAAAAGGGCCATTCAAAGCAAAAGAGAGAGAAGGAGAGCATCTTAGTGAATCCCAAGGCTTCCTCTCCAACTGTGTGCTGCCTCAGTGATCCTCTACCTCGTGCGAAATTAGAAGAGGGTCAAGTAAAGAAGAAGCCGAGTTCCTTCATTTACAAAACTTGTTTGAGGGCTTCTTCTCTTTACTCTATTTGTTTACACTATTATATCTTCTTTTTTAAGAAGCTTGTATTTGTTTTAAACTCTTGTTCTAATATCTCGTAACTTGATTCAATCAAGGGATTGAATCAAGGAGTTAAGGTTTGTTGGTGAGCCAAAGAAAAAACCAACGGTGTAAGGTTGTGGTTGGTGAACCGGAAAAAACCAACTGGGTTTGATTGTGAACCCGGAAAAACAATCGAGTGGTTCTAGTCGGTGAACCTGTAAAAACCGATCGAGTTTGTTGTGATCTCGTAAAAACAACAAGTTAGGTTATGAGCTTGTAAAACAACCGGCTGTAATATGAGGGATTATAGTGAAATTTTCAAGAGATCTTGGGGAGTGGATGTAGGTGCTGGGGTGCACCGAACCATTATACGTTTGTTGTGTTTGTGATGCTTTCTTTCATTGTTTAATTTTCTCACTTACTTAGATAAATATCTAATTGAATTGCCTGCTTAACTCTTATCCGCGCATCCTTTAGTTGCAAGTATATTCAAATTGTTTAATCAAGTTTCATTTAATAAAACTGCATTAAGATTCATTGTATTGAAATGCTTGCTTGGGGAAATCTAGACTAATTGTTTATTAAGTCCGCTGTTTAATAGTTTTAATTTTGATCAGGTTAGAATCAAACTGTTGCTAAGTTTAAATTCCACCGTGCATCTATACAACTTAGCTTAATTGATTGAAAAGTTTAGAAGTAGTTGAAAAGTTTTAAAAGACCCAATTCACCCCCCCCCCCTCTTTGGTTGTATCTACTGGGCAACAATCTCTCTCAAAGATCAACTGTAAAGCTCTCAACTTATTTTCCGACCTTTCTGGGGTTGCACCTTCGCAGGGGACATGGATAAACTCACTTAATCTTTCTTCTGAAACTCTAACCCGTACTCCTCGGACCTCAGACACAAGCCCTTCCATTCCAACTTTTAGGAAGGCATAGAACTCACGAACCAAGCCCGGGTAGGTCACCAAGTTTAGGGAGCAAAGATACTCCCATCCTTGCCTTCGGATCCAATCCCCCAAACGAAACCCTTCTTGATCCAAAAATTCAGAGTGAATCCATCTCCCCGTGGTTACCGGTCTCCCCACATATTTTGCAAGTTGTACTGAAGGGGAAGGAGGTGGAGGAGGTTCTACACGTGTCTCACCTTGTGGGGGTACTGTAGAAGAGTCTCTAGCATGTCTATCTATAATGGTTGGGCGTGAGACTCTCTCGGATCTCTTAGCAACGGCTCGCTTAAGTCCCATTTTCACAAAATCCTTCCTTAGGTTTTGATCTAACAGCGTAGAGAAGCGATCTAGCACTGTTTGGAGATGATTGGAAGGGATTGAAAAGTGGAAATAGGGTTTTAGGAAGAGGACAAGATGAAATAGTACCCTAAATAGCTCACGGGTCCCTCTTTAAAAACAGGGTCCTGCCATTGGGTCGACCCCAAATTTTTCTTGGGTCAACTCAACGTGGGGTCGACCCCATTCTGGCTCGGGTCGGCCCCAGTTCAGGCTTTACAAATTTTTTTTATTTAAATTCTTCCTTTCTTCCAATCCTTACCAATTCTCTATGGGACAATGATACATGAGTAAGGAGTCTATAAATGGCTAGTTTGACTAATGTTTCATGGGTTTTTCAAAATGGGAGGAGAGTATCATGAGACAATTTATTCCTTTTATATGTCTTCAATCAAAAGAATCACATATGCCTAATTCCCTCCTAAGCTTGCAAAATCTATCTTCACTTAAAGGTTTTGTGAATATGTCAGCTAGTTGTCTCTCGGTACACACATGCTCAATACATATATTTCCATTTTGAACATGATCTCTAATGAAATGATATCTTATTTCAATATGTTTGGCTTTAGAGTGCTGAACCAGATTTTTGGTAAGGTTAATGGCACTAGTGTTATCACACTTTATAGGAATGTTATCTAGTTTAATTCCATAGTCTTCTAGTTATTGCTTGAGCCATATTTCTTGAGCACAGCAACTCCCGGCAGCTATATATTCGACCTCAGCCGTTGACAATGCTACTAAATTATGTTTTTTGCTAAACCATGATACTAAGTTATTCCCTAAGAATTGACATGTTCCACTAGTGCTCTTCCTATCTAATTTGCATCCAGCAAAATCTGCATCAGAATATGCAAGTAAATCTAGATAGGAGTCTCTAGAGTACCATAATTCTATGTTTGTGGTTTCTCTCAAATATCTAAGAATTCTTTTGACAGCACTTAGATGTGACTTCTTAGGATCTGATTGGTATCTAGCACATATTTCCACATTAAACACTATTTCTGGCCTACTAGTAGTAAGGTAAAGCAAAGATCCAATTAAGCCTCTATAAAACTTCATATCTATACTTTTTTCTTTTTCATCTTTGTCTAGCTTACTAGTGGGATTCGTTGGGTGCCTATTCTCTTGTGATTTTCATTTCCAAACTTCTTTAATATTTTCTTTGTGTACTGTTGCCCAAGGAGACAACCCAAGAGGGGGGGTGAATTGGGTTTTAATTAAATCTTGACTAATTAAAAGTATAATGAGTAATTAACTAAATCTAATGCAAGCAGAATAGTTAGATTACTAGATGCAGTGAGTGAAGTGAGAGAAAGAGACAATTAGCCAATACAAACACAGTAAAGTTTATAGTGGTTCGGAGCCAACTCTTACTCCGACATCCACTTTCCAAGCCGCACTTGGGAGTTCACTATAATTCCTAGGATTACAGCCGGTTGTTTTACAAGCTCACAACCTAACTTGTTGTTTTCACGAAATCACAATAAATTCGATCGGTTTTTACAGGCTCACCGACTAGAACCAACCGATTGTTTTTTCGGGTTCACAATCAAACCCAGTTGGTTTTTCCCCGGTTCACCAACCACAACCTTACACCATTGGTTTTCCCTTTGGCTCACCAACAAACCTTACAACCCTTGATTCAATCCCCTGGTTGAATCAAGTAAGAAAAAAAACAAAGTTTGGGATTTCACAAAGAAAGCTTCTAAAAAAGCAGATGTGAAAACAATAAATGCAAATTAAAGTTAGAAGCTCTCAAACAAATTTTAGATAGGGAATTCAACCTTTGGTCCTCAAGGTGGGGAAGAGGACCGAACGGAACCTTAGTGGCTGGGAAAGAGAGCGCTGTTCGGGCAGTTCACAAAAACCAACTACGGAGCCTGTTCATGCATGACATGATTCGGGTATGATCATAGAAAAGATTCTCCTCAAGCGAACCAGTACAGTAGTAGAAGAATAGTAGTCTGATAGGGGCTTCTCGATTTTTGAGTCTCCTTTTGAAAGGACTGAAGATTGGAGGACAGTAGTAGAGCCTTGAATGCGAAGGAAGTACTTCTCAGATTGAGTTGAATGCACCTCTTCCTTCTTTTTCTTGTATTTACTCTTAAGAAGCTCTTGGTAGGTGGAAATGCCTTTTTGCTTGAATGGAATAGCTCTATTCTTCTCTACTACTGTTCATCTGGCTATTTAAGTGGTTCTCTTTGAAAAATAGCCGTTAGAGACTGATTTATAGTCGTTCTGTCCCGTCTGCACATCCTAACAATGTATCCGTTGGGATCGGAGTCGACTCATGCGATCTGGAGTCGACTCGGCTGTTGCTGGAGTCAACTCGCTCTTTACAGAAGACGACTCGCCCACTATTCAGGATTTGAATTAAAGTGCTTCTCCCGTCCTGGAGTCGACTCGAACCAAACTGGAGTCGACTCGCCAACTTCTGGAGATGACTCGGGCACTTAGGAGTCGGCTCATTCTCAGGGTTCCAGAAATCCATCTTTTTGTTTTTCATCCTCGAGTCGACTCGGGTTTTCTTGGAGTCGACTCGGCTGTCTTGAGAGGCGACTCGAGATCTTCTGGAGACGTCTCGTTCTCAGAGGCCGAAAAACTGATTCTCTGTCTTTTGAACTGAACTGCCTCGGAGTCGACTCGCGCCTTGTTGGAGTCGACTCGGCTGACTTAGGGGTCGACTTTGGAACTCTTGGAGTCGACTTGTTCACAAGATCTCTCAGATTGGTTCTCTGCCTTACAGACTGCTTTCCTCTAGGAGTCGACTCGAATATAACTAGAAGTCGACTTGCCAAACTTCAGAATCGACTCGTAACTTTCTAGAGGCGACTCGGTAACAGGGTCTAAGATCCAACGTTCTATCTTTCTATCTGTTACTCTTTGGAGTCGACTCGGAACCGTCGGAAGTCGACTCGGCAAGCATCGGAGTCAATTCAAAACTGATAAGTGCTTAATAATCTATAATTTAGTTATCTTTCTATAGTACTTATCAATGTTCTTAAACTGATAAATACATATTTTATCATGAAATTGAATAATCATTGAAATAAATTTAAAATATGGTAAGAAGTAAATAATTCTTTTCTTAAACCAGACTTTGAACTTGTCTCTCTCTTGGTTGCGATCTTTCATGAAAACTACAGGAAAACATATAAGGAGAAGATTGTGTTGATCCAGTTTAGCAACCTGATGGAGTTGTAATCAAGCTAAGGCTGTGATTAAACAGGTTTTGGTCCTGATTAGATATTTATTTTTGTATAAGAAAAAAGGTTTGATTAACCCTTTTTATTAAGTCACGGTCCTGTTTTTAGTCTTGTCGAGTCCGGTCTGAAGCAGTTTAGCAAGAATTAAATTTAAATGATATTGGGCTCGAGAACAAGTTCAAGCAAATCAACGATCATGACCCACCTCAAATCCAAAGCCAATTTCCAACCAATTCCTTACCTGCCTACATATAAAATTTATAATTTTAAAACAAAAAAATAATTAAATATCCACAGTAATTTTGGGAAAAATTACTGGATTCACTGTTCATATGAACAGTGTTCCATGAAAACACTGTTCATATGAACAGTGTTACAAAAAAATATAATAAAATAAATAAAAACTCCACTATTCATCTTCTTCCCCCCCACAGTGCATCACGGCCGAGATTCCCGTCGATTCTCCCGTTCCAGCCACGAGATGGCGTCGCCTGAGAGATCCTCATGCAATCCTCCACGCGGTGCAGCCAGCCTCCCGTTCCTCCGCCTCTTCATCTGCCTGCATCCCCACCTCCACACAGATGCCGTTCCGAGCGTCCGAGACAGGCTCCGCATTCTCCCAGCATATCACGCGATGAACCAGGCCGCCTTCCGTGCATCTAGCCACCTTCTTCTTTCGCTCCTCCCAGCATTGCATCCCAGCCGCTCCACGGATCACGCCTTCCTCCCGAGATCCAGCCAGCCTCCCATGGTCCAAAGAAAGAAAGCCATGAAGCGTGATTCCAGCCATGGAATTACAGCCCACAACCCAGCCTCCCGTTTCTCGCCGTCTTCGTCCGCGATCTACCCTCCGGCATCACACCTCGGAATCAGCCGCCCGTGATCTCTTCTTCCTTGTTGAATGAGCACTCCGGACAACTATAAAAGGAGGAGAATGGCGTTCGGTTAGAGGGGGGAGGACGGTGAGAAGAAAGAAAGAACAGAGCATGCTCTGTTATGGTGCCGAGAAGGGAGAATAAAAAAAAAGCATAAAAAAAAGAGGGAGGCTGTGAGCGGATGAGTTAATGAAAGAAAAAAAAAAGAAGAAAGGATTTGAGGCGGATGGCAAAGGATATCTTCAGCCAACCAATGGAGATGACGAGCACCATGAGCGGCTAAACCTCGGTTTAGGGGTTTGATGAAGCCATAGAGGAGTATTCGTTTCATTTTTATTTTGAGTTTGTATTGTAAGATTGTTGCATGATAAAGAATTTATCAATTGATCTTATGATTTATCCAATTTATGTAAATCATTTATCTTGTAGAAAATATTTTACATAGATTAATAAATTTCATCGAATCCAACACCTGTGGTTTGGAGGAGATATTTATGTGACATCGATTTCATGTTTAATGATTTAATGATCAGATGCATCATGCTAGGTTAGATAGGTCATGCTTATCGTTAGAGTAGATGGTTTGTGCTAGACTTAGATGATTCATGCTGGGAATTAATGATATTTTTTTTATGATTGCTTTGGCTTGTAGTAAGAAGCAATCAAGTCTTAAATACAACTCAATCATTGAAACGTCACGGATATAAGTCTTCGGTGGATTCTAGCCCTAAATACCTCCCTCCATAGATAATTCATACTACTACATC
This sequence comes from Phoenix dactylifera, assembly GCF_009389715.1. Classification (NCBI taxonomy): domain Eukaryota; kingdom Viridiplantae; phylum Streptophyta; class Magnoliopsida; order Arecales; family Arecaceae; genus Phoenix; species Phoenix dactylifera. The sequence goes on along the minus strand of NW_024068927.1, from coordinate 6,192 downwards.
TATACTCATTCTTAATTTTTATCATTTACTCTAGCTTATGCCTTTTGAAGTATTTAATTAAGAAAAAATAACTTATGTCCAATTCCTGTGGATCGACACCCGTAATCACTATCCTACAGGATCGTGCTATTGCATGGTTTATTTTTGAAATTGAAAGAACCGATCAATTTTTGGCGCCGTTGCCGGGGATTGCTAGCATAGTTATTTTTTCCTTTCATATAGGAAAAAAAAACTTTTATATATATATATATATATCTAAAATAAAAATATTTTCTATTGTTGTTACTTTTCTTATCTCCTTTTTTCTCTCTTACTAATTTTTAATTTTTCTTTTTATATTATTTGATCAGGAATCGAGAAAAAAATCTGGGATGATCAAAAAGAGAACTGCTGGAAAAGGAATGCTGTAGAGGTTTGCCTAAAAAAATTTAAAATTGCTGGAAAAATTTCTTTTGGTAACCTCTAAATCTTTCTTGTTTAAATTGATTGTTAGCTTGAAATTTTGTGGTGATTGTTTGATTTTAATTTCAGCAAAATTGTGAAATAATTTTAATGCATGCCTGATACACATACACCAATTAATCTGTTAGATGTATGCCCTAGAAGCCAATTTTGGCTGACACATTATTAATTCTGGGACATAATTTGTACTTGACTTTATTATTATTGAATAAATGAAAGGCATCTTTTTCATTCATATTATTATTGTGTCTATGAATCGTCCAAGAAATTAATAAGATGATAATGCATATTCTCAAGAGTTGAGAATTTGAGCCATGTATCATTGGTAATTAATTTCTAAATACTCCTGATCGATGGATCATCACGAGGACAGTGATTGATCCGATGAGATCAATGCACACATTACTTTTTCTATAGATGGACGAGACTCGAGTTCACGGTGTGGAGACACTGAAGTAATAGTGTAGGTGCTTGCTAGAGAACAAGGGTACTGAGCGTGACCAAGACAAGAAATCACTTGGATGTCTATCCATTCGTCAGTGACTTGCTTGATGTTGCAGTAGTGTGACTGGTCCTTGACCAGTGGTGCTTCGGCCACTCACAGTAAGGTTATTGTAGTTTGACTACACACATGCATGGTCTCTAGCCATATGGGTCCATGCAGTGTAGATTCGCTGCAGTAGGTTCACTGTAGGAGTAGGGTATGCACCTATAAGGAATCTATCGATCTTGATAGATAAAGAGAGATCTTATGTGTTTTGTAAGACTGAGTTCGTAAGACCTCGGCCGGGGCAATATGCACAGTGGAAAAAGAGTTTTCCACTTTCGAACTTTAGTCGAATAAATCTTCACATACGACAGACGATGGGGTTTGACGAGTTGTCCATGACCTCCGTCCTGTAGGGATCCACGATAGTAGGACTGTATCACACGTTAACTGCACCTAGAGGTTCATCATTCTACTCTGCTGGGTAGCCACTATATGCTGCTAGGTGTCACTGGTGGATGGTGAGACTCACAGAGAATATCTCGATGATCGATAAACACTAATGAGTTGAGTTGGAATCGTTCCAACCCATTGAAAGGAGTTTTCAATGATATTGAGATGAAGATCGCAATATATCTCACTACCAGTCAGAATAGAACCTATGGGGTCACACACACTAGAAGTATTGACCGATCCGATGGTTGAAATGTGATTATGAATCACGAGTAATCAATTTGATTGATGATCAGTTGAAGAAGGAACAATGGAAATTAATTAATTGGACTTAAACACGAATCCTACTTGGAGTAGGATTCCTAGAGTCCTAATTGGAGTAGGACTGGGATTCCTACTTGAAGTAGGATTCCCACAATCCTAATTAAATTAGGATTTTGAATTTATTTTGGATTCCTACTTAGAATAGGATTCCTAAAAATCCTAATTGGATTAGGACTTCGAATTCAAATTAGAGTCCTAATTGGATTAGGACTAAAATTAAATAAATCCTAATTAGATTAGGATTTCTTAAGTCCTAATTAATTACTAATCTAATGAATTAACAAGACTCCTAATTGGATTAGGATTGAAGATTTCAATTGAGTCATAATTGATTTGAGTTCTAATTGGATTAGGACTTACCTAGATTAGATCCAATTTGGTTAAACCTTGGACTAAGCCTAATTAGATTAGGACTTAGCCATAAGAAGACCACCTAATCCTCCTTAGAGGAGGACTAGGGTTAGCCAAGAGGGAGGGGCGCACGCCCCTCCTCTTTTTCTTTGCTTTGTGCGGCACAACAAGAGGGGCCGGTGCCCCTCTTGGAAGGTTGTCATGGAGCTCCTAAAAGTTAGGAGCTCCACTCCCTTTATCAAGGGGTAAGGGGCGGCACACTAGGGCATTCCGGCCCTCTTCTCCCTTGTTCCGTGGCCCCCTTCCTCCCCTTGGTCTTCAGCCGCAAGCAAGGAAGAAAAGAGAAGGTGATTGGCGGCCCTCCTCCCTCCTTGCTTTCTTCTTCCAACGCAAGAAAAACAAAAGGGCTGCAGTCAGGCTTTGGTTCTTCTTCAAGATCCCTCCTTCTTCTTCCTCCTCCCAAGCATAATCAAGGGTTGATTCAAAGGAAGGAGATCAGCCATTAAAGTTGTCTCTGCAAGGGAGCTAGCACCCCAGGGAGACAAAGAAACCAGGATCGGTTTTTGCTTCGTGTGATACCTGTAGAGGCCGGACACTTGAACGGCTTCAAGCGAACCTTCATCCTAAAACCACAAACTCCAGTTTGCGGTGATCATCTACCTGCACAAGGTGAAGATCTGATCTTCCAATTATTTTAAAAGTTTTTAATTCTAATCCATCTACGAACGGTCTTGAAACAACGTTCATGCGATGAACGGTTGATCCCGCGCATGCCTCTTCCGCTGCATCTGAATTTTTTTTTAAATTTTCTACGGCATGGGCGGGTTCCCAATAGTGGTATCAGAGCCTAGGCTTCGTAGTTTAAGATTAGAATTAATTTTAAACAGGTATATAAGATCTAAAAATTGAAAGATTATGCATGCTGAAATTTTTCTGCATACAGATTTTTTCAAGGGTGCTGATTTTTACATGCTGATTTTTATGTGATAAATTGATGATTCTACTTGCATTGTTAATGGGATTACAAAGTTTAGAATCATGTTTAGCATGATCAGCAACCCATGTCATAAAATAATCAATCAGATTTCAGATCTAAAAATTATAATTGTTGCATACGGTGATGATCATAGGATTCAAACCCTTTTGGTATCAAATGTAATGACCTGCGATGTGATCTGTAATGCTATGTAATTTTTCAGATGCTTGCATGCATCTTATTTGATGTTTTGGGGCCTGCGTGCCTCCTAAAAAAGGGATGTAATATATATTTTTATTTTATATATATCTGGTTGTATTTCTGTAATGTGATGTACGTCAACGATCAAGTCAAAGACAGTACATGGAATGAACGGCGATCTGAGCGGTTGATGGCGATTGGATCAAGAGTTGATCAGGGATCGAATCAAGGAGGCTTGGAACCAATTCAAGAGTTGAAGACCAGTTGATTGATTGACGTACATGTGCTTGTAATATGACCTAATTAGAATCCATGATCATCACCTATTTAAAGCTTTACTTAATGCTGCGATTATAACTGCCTGCGATGTGCCGTTTGCATGTGATGTGAATGAGAGCGGGGTAGATAGGTTTACATATGATGTAGCAAACCCAATTGAGACCTAAATTAAAACCTCCTCAATCAAGTCGAGAGTGAACCAACATGAGCGAGTCATATTAGATTAATTGATCTAATTAGTGTCTAGAAAAGCATGAAAGGTGGTTACTTAATTAGGACCTTACTCTCTGAGTAAGGTGTTAGATGTATGCCCTAGAAGCCAATTTGGCTGACACATTGTTGATTCTAGGGACATAATTTTGTACTTGACTATTTATTATTGAATAAATAAAAGGCATCTTTTTATTCATATTGTTTATGTGTCTATGAATCGTCCAAGAAATTAATAAGATGATGATACATATTCTCAAGAGTTGAGAATTTGAGCCATGTATCATTGGTGATTAATTTCTAAATGCTCCTGATCAAAGGATCATCACGAGGACGGTGATCGATCCGATCAGTGCACAGATCACTCTCCTTCTGGATGGACGAGACTTGAGTCCACAGTGTAGGGACACTGAAGTGATAGTGCAGGTGCTTGTTAGAGAACAAGGGTACTGAGCGTGACCAATACAAGAAGTCACTTGGATGTCTATCCACTCGTCAGTGACTTGCTTGATGTTGCAGTAGTGTGACTGGTCCTTTGACCTGCGGTGCTTCGGCTACTCACAGTGAGGTTATTGTAGTTTGACTGCACACATACATGGTCTCTAGCCATATGGGTCCATGCAGTGTAGATTGGCTGCAGTAAGTTCACTGTAGGAGTAGGGTATGCACCTATATGGAATCTATCGACCTTGATAGATAAGGAGAGATCCTATGTGATTTATAAGACTGAGTTCGTAAGACCTCGGCCGGGGCAGTATGCACAGTGGAGAAAGAGTTTTTTCACTATCGAACTCGAGTCGAATAAATCTTGACATATGACAGACGATGGGGTTTGACGAGTTGTCCATGACCTCCGTCCTGTAGGGATCCACGATAGTAGGACTGTATCACATGTTAACTGCACCTAGAGGTTTATCATTCCATTCTGCTGGGTAGCCACTACATGCTGCTAGGTGTCACTGGTGGATGGTGGGACTCATAGGGATTATCTTGATGATCGATAAACCCTAATGAGTTGAGTTGGAATCGTTCCAACCCATTGAAAGGAGTTTTCAATGATATAGTGATAGAGATCACAATATATCTCACTACCAGTCAGAATAGAACCTATGGGGTCACACACACTAGAAGTATTGACCGATCCGATGGTTGAAATCGTGATTAGGAATCACAAGAAATCAATTTGATTGATAAGAAGTTAAAGAAGGAACAAAGGGAATTAATTAATTGGACTTAAACACAAATCCTACTTCGGGTAGGATTCCTAGAGTCCTAATTGGATTAGGACTGGGAATCCTAGTTGGAGTAGGACTGGGATTCCTATTTAGAATAGGATTCCTACAATCCTAATGAGATTAGGAATTTTGAATCAAAATCGGATTCCTACTTGGAGTAGGATTCCTAGAAATCCTAATTGGATTAGGACTACGGATTCAAATAGAGTCCTAATTGGATTAGGACTAAAATTAAACAAATCCTAATTGGATTAGGATTCCTTAAGTCTAAATTAATTATTAATCTAATGAATCAACATGACTCCTAATTGGATTAGGATTGAAGAGTTCAATTGAGTCATGGTTCATTCAAGTCCTAATTGGATTAGGACTAGCATAGATTGAACCCAATTGGCTAATCCTAATTGGATTGGGATTAAACCATGAGAGAGGCACCTAATCCTCTTTGGAAGAGGATTAGGTTAACCAAGTAAGAGGGACATCAGCCCCTCTCACATGGCTAGGGCGACATGAAGAAGAGGGGGCCGGCGCCCCCTCTTTGGAAAATTGTCTTGGAGCTCCTAATTGTTAGGAGCTCCAAACCTTATTAAAAGAGGACTAGGGCCGGCGCCCTAGATGAAGCCTTTTCTTCCTCCAAGCCATGGCCACCCTCTCCCTCTCCTCCCTTGGTTCAGCCGCCATTAGCTAGGAGAAAAGAAGAGGAGGCGTCTCCCTCCTCTTGGTCTTCTTCCTTGGCTTCAGCGCGTGTGAAGAGAAGAAAGCTGCGAAGGGATTTGATCTTCTTCCTCTTCTTCATCCTTCTTCTTCTTCCTCCTCTCAAGCACTTTCAAGAGTTGAAAGAAAGAGAATAGATCAGCCATCAAAGGAGTCTTTGCAAGGGAGCTAGCACCCCGGGAAGACAAGAAAGCTTTGATCGGTTCTCTACTTCGTGTGGATACCCGTAGAGGCCGGACGTTTGAACGGCTTCAAACGAACCCTCTTCCAAAACCACGAATTCAGATTCGCGGTGATCATCTACCCGCGCAAGGTGAAGATTTGATCTTCCTATTAGTTCTAAAAGTTTTAATTCTTACCTAATTACGAAAGGTCTCGAAACAAGCGTTCATGCGATGAACGTCGAACCCGTGCATGCCGATTCCGCTGCCATCTGAAAATTTTTGAAATATCAGCGGCATGGGCGGGTTCCCAACAGTGGTATCAGAGCCTAGGCTTCG